>NW_022741618.1:1503831-1530690 GCF_011630105.1 Anneissia japonica | reverse complement strand
TATATATATATATATATAATGATTCATACATATATAATGATTCATGAAAATTTAAACTTGTTCAGAAAAATATGAATATATAGATACTTTAAAAATAAATAATGAATAATAAAATATTTTAAGGGTTGGGTCATGAATATTTAAGCATATTCAGGAAATACTTGAAATTGTTTCCATAAGTTTAATGACTACTTGATACTTGAATCGCTTCACAAATCGAATCTAGAATATGAAAATTTCTTGATGAATGATTCATGTGCATTTAAATTTGTTCTAAGGTTATGAGTCCAACAAGGGTTATAACTTCTGGAGGAAGCTTGATGGTGCCCAACCCTCTTCGTCACCAATACGAACTAACCACCAGCCACTTGCATGCTCCTCTAACACTTCCACTTCAACTCCTTCTGCAAAGCCAATTCCTTCGACATCCTCCTTCTCAAATTGGCATGTGGTTATGTACAGATTTGAGGATTTTCTTGCAAATACTCTCTTCACTTCCTCACTTAATTCGTCACCAGAGTCCATATTATTTTGTTTTTTGATGACTGGCTTTCCTGCAGATTTCAATTTGGCCCTAGCTGTCGACAATTCGTTTGTCTGTACTGTACCATTGCTTTCTCCGCCACCAAGATCTCTTGGACTTTTCCTGTCAGCCTGCTGCCTCGGGCTTCTCCCGCCACCTACCTGCCTTGGGCTTCCACTACCGCCAAGCTGTTTTGGGCGATCTGGAATTAATGGTTTCACAGGTACTGGATGAATGACTTGTTTGTTATAAGGCTGAAACGCGTGTCCTCCCATCTTAGGAGTATTGTCTGTCACTTTTACTGTATTATTGTTATTGGATGGAGTGTCGTCGGCATTTGAAGGCATCTGTGTGACAGGCCTTTTCTCAATAAAGGTAGCAGGAACCCATCCCTCTTCATTGTTGATTTTTACAAGCCACCATCCGCTTGAGGATTTCTCAATCACCTAACAAAATAAATGAAAAGATAACAATAATAAAAATTGAAATAAATATGAACAATTACAATAACAATAATATTAATACTGTATTAATAATTGTAATAAGGCCAAAAACAAAAATATATTGCGATACCCTCCACAAAAGACCATAAAAATAAGTTTGAATTGGGTCTTCTTTTTTCTTGAAACAAATTTTATATTTGAATACTCACTCACTTACAAAAAAAAAAACATTATTTTCTTTCAAGCTAACAGCAGGGAGCCTGCCACTTCCAGAACAGAAAGAAAAATGATGGCAATGATACAATAATTATGATTATGACAATGATATTAATGATAGTAATTGTTACTGTCGTGATGGAATAGACAATAACTGGATTTGCATATATATATAGGTGTAATTTTTTTTTTGCAATTGTTTTCATACATACTGAGTATTCAGTACATTTCCACATTAGGTAGGGCAAAATTACACTTACACTTGATTCTTCTGATGTAAATCCAGTTATAACAATTAAAATTACTATCAACATTGCAGTACTCGAATTCAACCCTGGCCATCAGACGCAAACTTGGTGGTCTAGAGGTATGATGCCAGGCTAGTGATCTGGAGATCATGGGTTCGAGTCCCACCCGAGAACAACTTGCGATATTTTTTTCGCAATTGTTTTCATACGTATTGAGTATTCAGTACATTTCCACGTCAGGTAGAGCAAAATTACACCTATACTATAAGCAATATTAATATTATGAAAATAAGAACAACAATAATAATGATAAAGTTAGAAGACATGATCTAATATGGAAAACGTAAAGCCTCTTTTATTTTACTGTATTATTATTTGCACATTACTAATGTGCTAAAAATATCAAGATTAATTATTTGATCTGTTCCTGGATTTTGGTTTTCTTGAGTATCAATTGCAAGCTCTCTTTTAAGAACATAATCCAGCCAATGCCCTTATCATAATGAATCAGCCAATTTATTTCTATTATTTTATGAAGTCATAGTCACATAGTAGCAATTAGAACTAATTTAGACTAGCGCACAGTATATTATCAAATATTAAAAATCTACTCCAGCGTAAACCTCTGAGACCCCTATGAACAGCTAACAAATATGTATGTCAAATGTCTCACAACTTACTCGAACGTGCGCCAAAATTTCCAAAAAAACGTCGAGCACACATCGGCTCTATTCACTACAATGACAGGGGCTAAAGAGTAGTAAATTTAACAGACCCCCACCCACAGCATTGCACATCATGGCCTACAGCCAAATAGAGATGAGAAGACCAGCCTGTGAACTCTGACCTCTGGTTTAAACTTTACCTTACCATTCGCGTATTTAGAATCTTGAACCCCACCCCACGGAAAATGTTCTAAGCAAAAGAATCACGCTCAAGTAGATAAAAATCAACTCATATTACCTTATTTTGCGAGCTTTCTTCCCCTCACTTAATAATCAAGCACCCTCACTTCACCTTTGAACCCCTTCAGTCCCCCACCCCTCCCTACCATTTGAAGACTCTTAGATATGCCACAGTACCCAGGGATGGATCCAGAATTTTTCAAATGGGGGACACAACATATTCAGAATAGATAAGCGAGTAGCACTAACTTTAGTGGCAAAATGGGAGTGGGGAAACGTGTCCCCTGTGCCCATTGGTACCTTACCACAAAAAATATGCTGTATAATAATAATAATAAAAGATAATAACCTCAACAAGTAGGCCTTTCTTGAAGCTAATTCCATCACCCACGTGGTTGGCATAGTCCTCTATTGTGTAGTAGTCCATGGGAACTCGATTGACTCTTCTTATTGCACCTGTGCTTCTCCGGTTTTTAAGAGATCTCTATTAAATAGAAAGTTGTTGAATAGCTGCATTAGTAAATTACAAGTAAAGATATGAGTTGGTAGCACTTTAAATCCTACAATAATATTTATTTCACAAACTTCACCCCAGGTATAGTATATACATTATGAAGCCCCCATCAATTGTGGCGACAACTCATCACATACAGTAAATATTACTCATTTATTTACTTCTATTAAATAGAAAATTTTGACTAAAAAAACCTAAAAATATTTTGAAAATGACTTTTCTTTCCGTAAAAATACCATTAATGGAAAAGCAGTTGCAAAAAAAAAAAAAATTATCAGACAGTATAATATTTCCTTTATAGTTCTATATTTCTTTGGGGAGGGGGGGGGTTACCTTAAAAAATATTACCCAGACCTACATGACTTGTTCTTTAGCAATAATAATAATAATAATAATAATAATAATAATAATAATAATAATAATTATTACTATTATTAAAATAACAATAATATAAAAACAACAATAATAATAATACTATAATAACAATGATAATCATAATAACATTGACAACAATAATACTAAATATAATTATAATAAGAATAACAAATTTTGACTTCAATACTTGTATTACATACCAGCCGTTACTGGCGAAACCCCAAGGTAGGACTTGAATGTGTAGTTCAGCTAACTTTTACAAATACTGAATTCTAAATATTGGCTTTTAATAGCATACAGTGCTAAAAAAAATTGCCTTTAATTCAAAAAGAAATTTCTAATGTGTAAGCCCACCCCAAAAATTGTCCCAATATTGTTTTCATGGGAGGTGGGAACTACGGTAATAATATCAATATTCATATAATATAATAATTTACAAAGTCAATAAATGGAAGTACTGTACCCTAACGGTTGACCTTCTTGGTGGTGTTGGCTTGCTCTTATTATCCAATCGCAATCCTATTGATATGAAATGAAATTTTAAATGACAATTTTATAAGTAACAAAAACAACTTCCCCCTCAACAACAGGACTTAGATTATTTCCCACTTCCCGACCACAATAGAAGCTACTGCGTCACAGGAAGGCCGTTATTCGGAACTAACCCACACTCACTGAAAATGTCAAGAATTCAACTACCTGTGTGCTTGTTATCTATTGTTTGTTTACATAAGGATTCAAATATTCAATAAGATTAGTTAATTAGTTTGTATAATATTGTACAGTTTCTAATCTTATAGATCACTCCATTTTATACAAAGGCCCAAAAGTATGGGATACCCTAACCATATCTTCAAAAAATAAATCTTGTGTTTCTAGTGTATGGCATGTAACCACTCTATATGGATTGTATACTCTTTTTTTTCTCACGTCCTTCTTTTGTACACATAAACCAATCAGTTAAAACTCCTCTACTCGTTGTTCCTTCCATTCTTTATCTGGCACAGTGCATTGAGTTTATCTGCCTTATCTTATTTTACTTATTGTGATACTGTAACTATAGCCTCAAGTTCTTATTTTATTATTTCACTTTATTTATTCCAAATATATCCACATTAAAAAACAAGTTACAAATCGTGGCGAAAGGCCAAATTGGTAGCAACTTTACAAGGTATAAAAGATCACAAACAAAATCCACAAAAAAAAAAAAATTGTTATTTTGGTGGCCTATAGCTAGTGTCTTTGGACATTTATAGGCCTCCTTGCATTATTACTATAAAAATAACAACAATTTTCTTTTTGAATGTAAATACAAGTATTTGATAATGGAGAATAAAAAAAATAAACAATTTATATAATGTAATCTTTTTATTAAAATTGGACCAGGAAAACTGTTATCTACTACAATACACCACCACAATGTGACAAAACTTGTACATTTTATTGTATATATTCATTTTATCTGCATATAATCCCCATGTAATGCTTGTCAACAGCTGAGTTCATTACCCTTAAGAATCACCCAGGAAAACAGGAGAAGGCATACACACAAGAAATTTCATGTAAGGGTTTGCTGGGATTAATAAGGGATGAGTTGTACTGTGGTAAAGTGCAGAAACTCATTAAGAACTATGAATTAAGAAGTCACTACAATTTCATTAACCAATGAAATAATTTACTATATTTTTTATTTACCCAATAAAACACATTTATAATATTAAAATGGGTGTCTCTGAATTTCCAAATAAATAGTTAATTTTAGCCTGACAAAGTCATTGCCATGTAGATTGCCAAAGTATACTCGGTGTCGGCCGAAAACATCCGTGGAGTGTATCTGTTGAATTGCTGTTCAACACTCCAGGTGGAACCCAACGGACAGGAACGGTGTGCGCATGCAGAGTACTTCTTATTGATTGAAATGGTAAGTTGCTTCAGTTTTGAATTTTTTAGAATCAGTGTTGTGTGAAAGTAAAGGCAGGCTCAGGTCGACACGGAACTCAACTCAACTCAACTGGTCGACATGAGCGCTCCGCGCAACTGAAAGGAACCGAACGCAACTGAAATCAACTGAACGGAACTGACCGCAACTGAAAGGAACTGACAGTTGCGCATATTTGTCAACATGAGTCGAGTTGAGTTGAGTTGAGTTCCTTTCAGTTGCCCATGTTCAACTTTTTGCGGAACTGAAAGGAACTGAAAAAAGCGTGAAACAATGCTGATTCGGAACTTAAAGGAACTGAAAACGTTGATCCTGTATTGTTTAATAAAATAAACACCTAGCTATAAAGTTTGTCAATCTTACAATAATATGGACAGTTCACAATTTAAATTTTGTCCTCTATGCCTACTTATCGTTAGTATAATTGTCAAGTGCGCTGAAGAAATAAATTGGAAATATGGTATAACCAGCTGGCCAATTACATAAATGTTTTAATTAATTACATTTACGTTACTCACATATGCCGCCATTCTTCAAAGTGATGTTGTTACTAAGAACACTACAAATTTTACAGTTTTAATTCGCTACGCGTGCGCGGTGCGCAGTGAAGTTCCTTTCAGTCGCCGGTCGACATTTTCAATATAAAAAAGTAAAGTAGATACACTTTTTAAAATAATTACATGTCTTAATAAAAACATTACAGACATTTTGCAGTTGATGGGATTTCACGCGGAAAATGCTTTTAGCCAATAGTTCCTTTCAGTTGCCAGTCGACATGAGTCAAGTTCCTTTCAGTTGCTCAAAGTCGACATGAGTTCAGTTCCTTTCAGTTGCGTTCAGTTCCTTTCAGCTGCGCGGAGCGCTCATGTCGATGAGTTGAGTTGAGTTGAGTTGAGTTCCTTTCAGTTCCGTGTCGACCTGAGCCTGCCTTTAGGTAACTTGTTCTAGTCGAACACTGTCCTTGGCCAGAAGGAGAATACAAAACAGTCTTTGTTGGCTGATGTGGTTTAGTAGGAGTTATTTTGCAAGTTTCCTTGTTGAAGGTTTGAGTGGCAAAAGGAAATCATTGAACAGCAGGGACAGGAGACCTGTCCTTTCCTTCTGAAGGATGGAAAGTATATTAACGGTTCTACAGAATATTAATTGAATCTGGTTTACTGCTTCCCATTCTATTAGTCATTAGTAACCAAGTGAACTGCCCTGTGTTGTATCACTTCAAGTTTATGAATGAGTTCTTTATGGTGTGGGTGAGATGCAAACTCGACATGAGGATGAACCAGTGCCATATATGCTGTTTAATTTGCTTAATACATGAATAGAGATATAATGTTAGCACTTAAATTTATCTTTGCTGAATAAAGTAGAATTAGAAGTACAAAGTCTACTATCTTTAAATTGGTGAATAGCCCTTGGCACGTTACTCGATGGAGCTGGCTGTCCAAAAAGAAGTCGACAAGAATTGGAAGCAACTTAAGAAAAAATAAACAGTAATAACTTTCTCACATCATATTAATTCTTCTAGATCGTACAATCTTTCTTAAGTATTAATTATTATGCAAATTTTGGGAAAAAAAATATCCCAATGAGAAAATCACCAGGAATACACTAATTGGTAAAGCAACCAACCAATAATCTAGAATCACTTAGAATTTACTATTTTGGTTATCTAAACAGTTGTCATTTATCAAAAATATGGAAGAAACTATGAACTGATTCCTTCAAAAAACAAGACTTTACTTACAAATCTGTTCTTACAAAAAGAACAAATTGTCCCTAGTTTAAAAGTTTTTCCTCAAGATGCATCCTACAATCAGATCAAACACCAGAACAGTTTAATTTCTACCACAGTACTAGAAAAATACTTCAGACAATTGTTGATGCGGTTGATTTAATTCAAAGTTAAAACCAGTGTTGGAATTTGCAATGTCGCATTATAAACTCTGACCTAGTTGAAACTTCATGACTCATCAACTTTCTTGTTTGTTAGGAAACTATTAAATGTATATCTCTAACAATAGGTATTAATAGATTGGAAGATATATTTCATTGTGTCTGATCATAGAGGGATTATTCTTTGTATTTGCACCATGGGGACTTCATGAATATAGAAATTGTGTTTAGAATAAAACAGCTTGTAGAAATTGACCTTGTTGAAGGTCGCTTCAAATACAGTATTCTTGTTTTTTCCATTTCATTTATTCGTCTCCAAAAACATAAAAACAGTACAATACACACTAAATATACAAAGAAACAGGAAACCCAAAAAGTGAACTAAATCGACTATCGAGAACAGAATGGGAAATACAGCCCTATCCGGATCGGGAGCTAATTGTTAGCACTAACTGTTAGCACCTGTGTGAGAATGCCTATTGGTATTGATATTTTATAAAGATTTTGACAAAAGTTATAATAGGTATACTGATAAATGGTGATATTCTAATAAAAAATATAGAAAGTTAAAAGGTTTTAAGAAAGTATGATACATACTCCATGTATTGAAATACACACCATTGTGTTGGGATTTAGTCAAAAAAAAATAGAGAAGGAAATACATTAGAAGTACACAATTTTAACACAGGACTAAAATGAAACAAATATTCTACCATACAGATATCAATGGGCAGTGATTTTCATTGTATAGGCGTAGAAACAGAAAAAGCTCTGTGACTATTTGTGACCGTCTCTGGCAAAACCAGCTGTTCGTAGGAAAAGTTCAAAATTGGATTTTTGGTGTTTTTAGTTTCTACATGAATACATCTTTAACACAATCAAGGGTCTGCAAACAAGAAAAGCTATGAGAGGAAAAAGGGAGAAAAGAAAAAAAAAGAAACTTTTTCTCTCCTTCCCCTTATTCAATAACTCTCTCTTAGCAAGACTTGGTGAAACCTCCTATGTTTTTTTTCCTGTCTTCCCTTGTCTTCCCTTGTATGCTTATGTCATTTATGTCTTTTGGTTGGTCATAATTTTTGATGTTCTCATTATTTTCTGTTGTAATTTGTGCAATTCCAAATTTTACTTCGCTTTTAAATGTCTTTTTAAAATCTTTTAAATCTTAAATTTTATAACTTTTAATGTTTTAATTACTTCACTTGGTAATAATTGTTATACTAATATAGTAATGATGAATATAATAACTATTGTAATAATTAAATAATAATGACAATAGTAATAATTACAATAATTATTAAGAATGATTTCCTGTTTAATTTACTATTTTGTAAATTTTTTCTCGAATCAGTTCTGCGAACTGAATTGAACAATGTTTATAGAATAAGATACCAGTACAGAGGCAGATCTAGGTTCACATTTGGGGGGGGGGGGGGGAAAGGGTCCGGAGATCCTCCCCGGGAAATTTTTTTTCACTAGATAGCAGGAAATGAGCTTTTCCGACTTCTGAGGATTCTTTTAATGACTTTTAAGTTCTTAAAAATTCAAGGTTTTCCCCCTCTTGAAAACGGTCAAGTAAACTTTCTCATTCTTATTACAGTAAATAGGCCTATTTATGTGTGTATACGTACATTTAAAAAAATTAGTTGCAGTTGCTTACATATTCTTTTTTTCATAAATGGATAACACCAAAGAAAAGGGGGCCCTCCCCGGGAAAAATTTGATCACTAGATGGAAGGAAATGAGCTTTCCAGACTTCTGAGGTGACTTTTAATGACTTTTAAGTTTTCTAAATTTTAAGGTTTTCCTCCGCTTAAAAACGGTCAGGTAAACTTTTCATTCTTATTATTGTAAATACTAGTAGCCCTACTATGTGTGTATGTACAGTACATAACAAAAATTGAGTCGCTGCATACATATTCTTTTTTCAAAAAATGGATGAATCCCAAATAAGACAGGGTTCGGGGGACCTCCCCGGGAAAATTTTGGTTTTTAGATGGCGATTCGTCATCTTTTCCATCATCCCTCTGCATGAATGTACCAGGAGCCCAGCCTTGTGCATCATGCACTGATATGAACCACCAACCCTGTCTCTTATACACATCTAGATGTGTATAAGAGACAGGTATTATTTCTAACCCTTTCCATTGTTATCGTTCCCCCTATGGTAATATATATATAATGTTTATTTGATAGAAATTGGTTGAGTATTAGAAAAGTTATGAATATTTAATTCATTCAATATCAGTTTTTAGAAAACAAGTTTTGCCAGAGTCGGTCACATTTTAGCCTAGAGGGTGGGAAAATGCAGAAGAGATGTGCCAGTGGTCAATCTGTGTGCTATCTGAAAAAATTTCAACAAGTCTTTAACTTACCACTAGAACTCTGCGGTCCCTTCAAGAACATGTTGCTTGCATCTGTACTGTCTGGGGTGGAACTTGACTTCTTGCCAATATCTTTGATTGAACCGATGATCTGTGTCGGTCCTGAGGGTTTGACGTTTGAGCGGTCAGGCCCTTTGTAGACCTGTAAATAGGCTGCAGGTACCCATCCTTGTTCATTTAAATACCTTTAAAAGCAAAGAATTATACATAAAAAGGTCAATTTATTGAAATATTTTAAATTACTATTATCAATATTATTATCACTACGATTATTATCATTATCATCATTATAATAATAATTATTATTATTTGTCAATAGCAATGGTATTATCTTGCTTTTCAATGACACCATCGATTGGTCAGGTATAGTGGTTTCGGTCTAATTTGACTCAGTTAGCAAGTTTTGTTTGCTTTGTACTGCCATTAACTGAAGGAACATTTTGGGGTAAAGTTGGTTTGGGCATATCATATTTGATAGTGTGGACAGCATTTAAAGATGACATTCAAAACTTACTTGACAAGCCACCAACCATCCAGACTCTTTTTAACGATTTCAACAACAGCTCCAATTTCAAAACTAAGTTCATCCTCCTGCTGTGCTTCGTACGCACAATTGCTAATGTATTTCTCATCTATAAGAATAAATACAGGTATGAAGTATTTAATAAAGTATATAAATACATGTAAATCTAACCACAGGTTGAAACTATATACTGTAACACAGATATAAAAGTATACGATGCATCTAATGTGTAGATAAGATTATAAAATATTTCAACTAATAATTAAAACTATTTATATAATATAATAGATAATACATTACTAAATTTTGTAACACATGTGTAATGTATGACACAGGTAGAAAGTATAGTATATAGTAGATTTTCTGCTATAAGTCCACTGCTTTGACCAAAACATTTGGCTGATATTTTTGAGGTGCGCTTATATTTATAATCCCCTGTTTATGAAAAAATTTACTTTTTTTTACACCTGTGTTGTATAGTTTCGACCTGTAGTTAAATAGATTTACCTGCATTTATATACTTTATTATATACATGGCCAATCAAATGGCAAGTTTTCAACAATGCATGCCAAGTTCTTTCTTTAAATATTTGGAAAGTCGGCTGGGCTAGTCAAATTATACCCTGGGATTTTGCCCGAGAAACACTGGAAAAATTGGACATAAAGTAGGGTGTGCGATTATACCTGAGGAACTATGGTAATACAATGTAAAGTTTATCAATATACAGTATGGCAGTACTAATGAAAAGGTAAATTATAAAAAAAGTGGAGTATACATATTTTTAAATAGAATAGATGTATATTATACAATACTTTGTAAAGGTAAATATGTACGGTGTAAATTATATGATGTTAGCGTAAAGTACAAAAAAATAAGTAGCTTACAATTGCCAACAATGAAATCTTCGTCATCTTTTCCATCATCCCTCTGCATGAATGTACCAGGAGCCCAGCCTTGTGCATCATGCACTGATATGAACCACCAACCTACATATCAAAAAGAACAATCTTAATTTTATTTCATTCCTCTAGCACAAATGGAAAATTGAGCACTGAAAAGAAAAAAAATATATAAACAAAATCCTGCTGTTGATGTTTCAGAATAAAATATAGGCCTATAGTACATTAGAGTTAGAAAGCAAATCTTTATTCTTTAAACACATGTAAACCTTGAAGTACTGTAGAGAGGTGGGATTTTCTCAAAATTAACTGACAAAGTCAATGTCTCCAAAAAAGATGGCTACCAATAACCAATACTCACTAAAATAACTTATATGTTCCTAAAAGTCACAACGCAATTTCATTTAATTTTCATTTCATTTCTTTAGGCACGAGCACCAAGGATATGCCAATAAGTGAACTTAATCACTGTCCTACTTGGCATATCCATTTAACAACAGGGGACATAATCATTTCATCATCATTTATTTCACTTGTAATTTGCAACTTAACTACTACAAGTGCCGAGGACCAAGGAGGCCGTAGGCCTGTAATTAAGGTCCCCGGACAATAATAATAATGGACAAGTACACCGGGGTAACCCCCAACTCTTCTCGAAGGAGAAGGAAGAAGGCCTACGGTTTTAAAGTCCTTATCCAAGAAGACTTGTTCCACCACAAGAACCTTTGGTGAGTGAGCCGTTCGAACAAACGCCGATATTAGAGCTGAAGGTTGCGGTGCCCCTGACTTAACCGCTCGGCCAATCACATTGCCATCACTCAACACTTTGTAGTAGTTGTAGTAGTAGTGGTCTCACTGAGAATTAGAAATTGCTTAAAACCAGTGTAACTTATAGCCATTGCAAGTTTTTTTTTTCTGCCGTAAAATAGATTTCTCAAATTTTTTAAAATTTGATGCATTTTCTAAAGAAATTTTGAAGTCTATTTCAATAACTACACAGCTTGGGATTCCATGTTTCCATTTATGATGTATCATAACTGATTCAATTTTGGTGTAATGTTTGCCCATGAAGCAGAAGTAACACCAATAGTAGACAAAAGACTTACCATTGTCCCCTTTTTCAAGCACTTCCACTTGTTCCCCTTCTTTTAACGTCACCTCGTTCTTAGCCTGCTTTTTGTAGTCGGCAATAACAACATATGTTTCGGACTGAATAGGGCCAGTAATTTCTTCAATATCTAGCAGAACAAAACAAAAAAATTATTCATAAATTTAGATAATTTAGATATTGAATACTTTCCTGTTTTATAAAAAAAAAAAAATAGATAAGCTGTGCTAGTCTAATATATAATAGAAAATAAAACTCAGGATATTCAGTACTTTTATGACTAGTTATTTATGACAGTACACAAGCTTTCGTGCACACAGTACAATAGTTTTTGTCAACGAAAATTTGGTAATCTGCACAAAGGTTTATATAAAAACTACAAAAAATGAAATTCATTATTTAATTTATATTCCAATCGGTCAATTAGACCTCAACTATAAAAACTTTAAAAAATATTGTCTCAACAGATACTAAAAAATATTGTTTGTACATTCTTTTTTATTTGACGCTATTTATATGAGTAATTTTTTTATTAATTCCACATTTTACAACAAACAATATAACTTTAAAATATTTAAATAATTACAAGTTACACTGATACTCAAAATATGAATTTAAATATGATAAAATGATTTTTTTAAAAATATGAATTGTATAAAAACAAACAAAAACCCCAACACAAAAAGTGAATACACAATCACAGAATGTGGGTACACAATGGAAACCATAAAAACCAAAGTGAAAGAGGAATTAAAATTTTAAAATACTGTATGAAAACAAAGCCACTCAATAGTACATACAACACATAATAATTCCGTTTCCATGCTCCCCGTTGTGTGAAGTATGTGGAAACTAAATTAACCTTCATTACTTATACTTTAAATATATTTCCTGGGAACCACTATAACTTTGTTTCCCCAGTGAAAGGTGTTAATAAGACACTTTGGAAACAATAAACTGATTCTGCAATGTTTTTTACAGCTAGTCATGTAATGTGAGTGAACCATGGAAAACATTACGGTGTGATCAGTGTATAGGAAAAGGTATTACGTTTAATGGTTGCGAAAACAAAGACCCACTGTTAACATGAAAAATAAATGGCAATGAAATGCAATACGATTATTCAAAATAGTATTTATTTACTTATTCTACTGTTTTCCTTTCATAGTATGCTTTGAAATTTATGTGATCCTTCCTAAAAGTTAGCTAGCCTAGAAATAGCGGCGACGTTCAATGGTTGAAGACTCTTGTACATATACCTAAACAGGTCATAGATATGCAGGGGCCTAGGCCTAACATTTGTCGAAAAATCTCAATGTTTGGGGGCCAGAACATTTTGGAACATTAGGAAACCATTAAAGCAAAATCCTCAAATTCAATTACCAATAACTTTGGTACAGTTTACTGGAATCCAACCAACATTTGACTTAGAGTAAATTAAATAATGTTCAAAAGAACAAATATGGCAATTATGAATGATAATTACAGTAGAAACAAGGGACAGCCACCATACATAGCAATCTCCATGTAAATGCCGCCATGCCAATCCATTGTTTACATCCAACAGCCATTATAGTTTACGTGACCACAGTCGCGGAATTGGTCTATTGTTTAGAATCATTTTATATTTTAAAGCCAGACTCCGGTACAACATATCAAAACATTTTCCCTCCAGAGGCTGGCTTTAAAAATTTTTTTTAATTACTTATACTTTAAATAAAGTCCCTGGGAACCACTAGAACTTTGTTTACCCAGTGAAAGATGTTAATAAGACATTTTGGAAACAATTGATGATAACACTTTATACATTTATGCCAAGCACAAAAGAAAAAATGCTTGAAATGTTGTAAAACATATGAAAACATTTTTTTGTCTACAGGCTGGCTTTAACAAATTTGTGTTTATATTTTAACAAATATTTTGACCAATAACACTAACAATCAATATAATAATAACACCAAGAATAATAACATTTTGTAAACTACAAATAACAACAGAAGCAAAGAAGGCAGTAGTGCAGTACAATGCAAGCAGACGTGTTTCAGACTTCTAGTAAATGTTCCAATAAGTGCTTGAGCGCGAAGCTTGAGATCAGTACCTTTTTCAAGAAGACGCTTACAAAATTAATTGTACTGCAACAGTGGTACCCTGTTTATATTCCTAGCTGGCTTGTTTCACTGTTACATTATTTAATCTATTAGAAATTGGTTATGTATTGGTTTCCCAATGATGCCAAATTTCAAAGCATTTTGGGTATGTACTTTTAAATAATACTGCAGTGTTTGTTTTAAAACAGTTTGATGCTTATATGGAAGCAAAAACAAATCATGTTTGATATGGCGCTTATCCAAGACTGGCGCCATTTTCGAGAGGGGTACTTAATGGAACATTTACAGTACTTGACAATACCAATTGACTCCTAAATTTAAAAAAAAAATGATTTTATATTTCAACAATGCTTTGTGAGGTTGATGCACGTAGCTGAAGCCGATTATTTGAGGCATGTTGTGGCAAAATGGCTAAGTTGTAGCAACAATTGAAATTCAAGTTATTGGTATTTTCAGAAACCTGAGTATGTGATCTTTAATTCATTCAATTTGGACATTTCAAGCCTAAGTTATAGGAAAGTGAAAGTACAGTACTCTTAGAGTCAAGATAAACATTATTTTGAGTAATTGCCTTTCAAAGTTATTTATGCATACATTGTTTAATAGAATGAACTATAAATATAACATTAAATAAACAATTTGTTAACCACTTCCAGAACTAATACTTTGGGACATGATTAACAAGACATTAAACTGTTGATCTATAGTGAAAAACAAATTTGGATTTTTAGGTAATTTTTTTGAGCTCCCATATTTTATAGCTCATTTACTCAATACTGGACTGTGCGACAACTTAACCATTTCGCCATAACATGCCTCATTTGAGACTACAGAATCAAGATAAATGATAAACCATTCAAATAAGTTTTTACAATAATTTTTTCCTTTTTGTCCAATTCCAAATATATGAAATTAGAAATTTTGGCTGGGCACCTGGAGGCCCGCGGCAGCCTCATATCTTATTACTAACTGATGGTCAGTAAAAGTTTTTTTTTTTCAATTAGTCACGTTTCAACAAAGAACGGAAAATATCCCCACTAATTATATTGCATCGTTTGTCAAATTCAAAATGATTCTTGTTGAGGGGAGAATTTTTATATACCTTGATTTTTTTTTTAATCGTTTAGAATACAGAAAACAAAATAAAATGTAATTTTGTTTTCTCATTTATGTAGTAACAAAGTTTTTCGAAAAGCTGCCAAAAGCATCTTATCAGACAAGGAATACAGATTTATTGACTACTGACCTTCCTCAAAATTCTCATTGTCCTAAATAATGTGATGCAAACAGGTTTAGTAAACCAACTGTTAATGCTTCATATTTATGAGAAAGAAATAAAGATTTCTTATAGGAAGTTTTTATGGTGACTGGATATTGTACAAATAAATTAAGTTTTCCATGAAATCATGAAGGGTGTGCTAACAAGCAAAAAATAAAGATGTTTTTTAATTCAAAATCATATTATCTACGAGTTTGTAAAACAATGTATAAAAAAATCTATCCTAAGTTTTGATATCTGACAGACATGACAAAGACAGGTGAACATACTGTATATTAACTAATACCATCATGACAGTACTCACTTTTTTGTGCTAAATCAAAATGCAGAGTAAAAAGAAAGAACATTTAATTAGTGTTAGAATGCTATATTGCACTATATCACCATTATCAAATAATTAAAATAATTTAATAAAATTCTACTTTAAGCATAGAAGGTGAATTTGTATAAAAGAAGCATTAGTATAATACACTGGCACTATATCGAATTTATAAAATAATTAAAAATAATAACAATTAACAGAATTGCACTTAATAAAAATCAGGTTGCTGCTTAATTCCTACTGCTTGGTGGACAACTGCGTACAAATATTAAGGAAGCAATGCTTCCACAATATCAAAATTTGAATTTATTGTTGTATTTTTAAATTTTCTTACCTGATTTGTCTTTTCCAGCTGAACTAAAATAAGAAAAAAAAAAACATTTTATGAAAATCAACAAAGAAATTTGGTTCAGATTCCTGGGGACCAAGTCACGACACAACTAATGGCGTAATAACAATGGGCTCTCACTGGAATGCATAGTTTTACATTTTAGATCTCAATAAGTTGAAAAAAATTATTATTAATACTGTTAGTTTGAAAATATTAATAAAAAACTGCTTACTCTTTTTCCGTTGGTGGATTTATATCCTCAGGTGTAGGTGTGAAGAAATCTATTACCTCTTTACTTTCTGATATATTAATTGGGAGCCTCACTAGACTCTAATGGAATAAAAATTTCAAGGGTAAGTTTCATGTGAAGTCCTCTTCAGCAACAGGATATGTAGTCATTGCCACCGCCTTTGTTTTCATCATCATCTTAATAGTACCATCATTGTCTTTATAACCATCACCACCTGATCATCAATTACACCGTAGTCATCACCGCTGCTGGCATCGCAGTCAACATCTTCACCATTATCAACATCAACATTATCATCAGCATCATCATTACTGCATCATTAATCTCATTAGTATCATCATAATCATCATGATCACTATCATCATCATCATTTTTATAATCATCATTTGTATTTTCATTATTCACAATCTTTATTCTCATTATTACTCGTCAATATCATAATTATCTTGTTATCATTTATAACAAGCTGAAATATGGAATTATGTTCACTTTGTGAGCTGAAGACTTTGATGATCTATGTTGTTACAGTTTTACAGACAAGTAGGTTTTGAATCCCCAACGTTATCTGACGTAGTGTTACATTAGTGTGCCTATAGCCTTTGAAATACGCGTAATTATAATATAAACATCTTCATGACTTTTTAATCTTCACTGTTTTTCCTTTATCATATCATCTTTGTCATCACTATAATAACCTTCATTGTCATCATAATCATAAACTTCAAAATTGTCATGACCATCATTGTCAGAGTTAAGATCGCCGTAATCCATTTTCAGCTTATTGTGCATAAATATGCTAATTACGCCTTGCTCTATCGTTCCCTTGACTATCATATTATGCGAATTTCACAGTAGTCTCTCGTTCACCTGTCGAATATTCTTATGCAAATTGCGTGCTATATTCTCTGCGGAGGAATGACTGATGTGTTGGATACCGTCTTGCGTAGCGATATCGGTTTAGTATATAATAATTCTGCGCTGACGCGGGAGGGTTGGTTGAATTTGAATCAGTTGCAACCGATAATGACGTACGTAACCGTGGCTTAGTCCAGGTCGCTATACACACTAGTATTGCCATAGACAGTAGAGTAAGGCTAGTTTAAAGCCTCATGCAGGGTAATGTTTCTGCGGAAACTGTGATAAGCTAGGACCACAGTGACAAGCAGGTTAGACTTCAAAGTAGAATGGTGCGCCATTCAGGAGTGAATTTCTATCTGGATTTAATCCATTATTGATGATCTTGAATTTGTATATTGATGATCTTGCTAGATGTGTATAAGAGACAGTATATATATTGCCAATGATGATCCTGAATGTGTAAATTGATAATCTTGTGGGATGTGAAGACCAGCTAGAATCCAAAAATGTTAATTTATGGTTGCTGTATCAAATATGATTTATGTTGCACGTTAGCCAGAGTAACGGAAATCGTTAACTTGTGGTTGAGCGTATACACATTAGCCGGAGTTGAGTGTGATTGAAACCAAAACACTGATTTGCGTTGGATGCACCTTAGCCAGAGTAACTTGCGTTTGGAACACGTTAGCTGGAATAAGTGCAATCAAAACGGGTAGCAGTGATTGGTAGTTGACGCACACTAGCCAGAGTGAAGTGTGAACCAAGGACACTAACTTGTTTTGTTACATATCTGGAGTGATGCATCACAACCACGTATTCTATTGCACAACATTATTCATTTGATGAAATATGTTAATGCGTATTAAATATATATTGGATTAATGTTATATGTATAGACCTATTAAGTGTATAAGCCTATATACAATATGAAATATCTATGAATATATTTTCCATGTAATGATATTGTCTAGATTATACATTCACTACTGGTGCTTACCAAGTGTAACTCAGTTAAGCAATTCAATATTGACAGGCCTGGCTTAACTTATATTTTACTTTGTTTATAGTGATGTGTGTGAGTAATTAAACATTGAATATAGCAATTAATTGTTTTGGTCATCCCCAGTATTACTACAGTTCCAGTACCATTGTTGATTGTGATGAATATTTCGTCACCATAGTACATCCCTCTAAAATTAGAGGTGACAATTATCATTATCATAAATTAAGTAATCTGCTTTTCCTTTGTCACCATAATTATCATAACCATCATTTTCATCATCCTTATCATAATTTTCTTGGTCATTATCTTTATTATTTAATATGATAATCATCTTTGTCACCACCATCTTTATAATTTTACTCATTATCATACCTTTTTGTCGTTAATACAATTTCCGTTGTCATCATCAACTTCATCATAGTAAAGACTTACCTTGCAATAATCATTCAAGGGTTTTTGTCGTTTTGCAGCAACCTCACGGGTATGACTTCTCCCAAGCAACTTCTTTCCTATAAAAATAATTTTAAACTTTTCATTTGGCCCACTAAAAAAAGTTGATTAGTTTATTGAAAAAAAAATTTTTTTGAAAATTTTTTTTTTTCTTTTTTATTTTTATTTATTTATTTTTTTTTTTGGAAGTTTTTATTTTTGGAAATTTTTTTAGTAAATAGTAGATATTGTTTGTATTATCTCAACCATGTACTGTGTTTTACTTGAATATCAATGCACCAGCAAATAAAATATCTCATTATCTACTCTTAGAACTTCCTAATATGTATAATTTTAATAAATGAATAATGTGGAACTTAAATAAACCCTCATTAATATGATAATTAGTGACAATTAGAGAAATTTATTTTAATTTAAATTTGACTGAGCCTGGATTAGAAGACAAACACTGTCACCATCAAGATGTATGACTGGGCAAATAATTCAAATCCAGTATGCATAGATTGGGGCTACTGCAGGAAACTTAGTTTTGTGTATGCGCGCTGCCACGTTATAATTTGATCAAGCGTTTCCAGAATGCACATTTTAAAAATTAAAAATCAATTAGTGATCACGTTTGTGCATATTTTTATTATAAAATAATCAAGTTGGTGCAAATTATTATTATAAAAAAAAATCATTCAGGCTTCAATGCACAATAAAAGAGGGAATATGGATTAGAAGGAAAAGAAACAACATGAATAGAGATGAAGGAGTCTACGAGCTATCGCATATTTACGACGACCTTCTACACAAATCCGGGGAATAGGAGCCCCGTGGAGAAGACCACAAAAACCAATAGAAGGCACACGTCATCGGATGATATCAGCCAATGATTTAATGATCTAATTGAGGTTAGGTCATTCATCTAAAAAAGATCAACGAAGTTGGTCGAAACTGTAGTGGCTAGAAGAAAATTTTACTGTTGGATTAGTACTAAAGAAAATCCATCTAAAAAAATTATTATTATAATTATTATTATTATTATCATTATTATTATTATTATTATTATTATTATATTTACCTCCATTCCCATGAATAAAAGCACTTTTTATAAATATAATAATACAAAGTTGTTAAAAATTGATTAAATTAGTTAAAACTATAGAAATTAATATTCTTTGGATATATTTTTGGTTATATTTTGTATTATGTATTTATTTTATCTTTATTTGTTGTGACACTTTCTTACAGCTGTGGTTTTGTATTGTTAAGTACAGCTGAACAAAAATAAAATAAATACAGTATTCTATAAGAATAAAAGAACTTAAAATATTGATGTCTTTAATAAAATTGTCAATGTATGATAATAAGGTACTATAGAGGCTTACCACGACCAAACTATTTTGCCACACATACAATAGGGTGTTAAATACAGTAGTACCAAATCCAGATAGAAATCAAGGTAATAAGTAGGTAGTAAGTATAATAACACAAAAACCACCAAAGAAAAACGAGAAAGCAGTATAAATTTACATACAATAACTATTCAGTTTTTCTTATCCGTAATTCTACCATTGAAGGACAAAGAGTCATAATACAACTATCAACTTCATACATTATAATATTTATTCAAACAATTAAAGAAGTGAAGTCATTCATGGATATCCCTGTTTGAGTAAAAAGAAAAATGATTTATTTCCTACTTGTGTCCTTAGGGAAAAATTTTAAAACACTTTGTTAGAAAATTTATTAATTTACTTCCTCCATCCAGAGGTATTTTCTTTTAGAATGACACAACATGGTAGTAATATAAACAAAACTGTAATAAATCATCAATTTCGTATGAATGTTCTGCAAAAAAATGATCATTAGTATTAAAGAAGCAATGTCTGACATGAGCAAAAAATATTTTTAATTTCTAATTTGAATTTCATAATTTGTACATTTAATTAATTTTAATCTACAATGAAATTGAATAAGACAAAGCATTTCCCTGTCAATTAATGTCCAAAGTAGGATGCAAACTGTTGTTCTATGTTGAATGTATTTCGTCTATGTGATGCACTGCATGCAAAGACCCCAGGTAGCAGAGCGTGTTGCATGTTTGCATGCCGCTCCTGGCCCATGGTTCGGATGGCAGAACCAAGTCTTCTCGGATAAGGACTTAAAATGGAGGTCCAGAGTATACAACTGGCTCGTGTGCACTTTAAAGAACCCATTGCATCTTTCGGAAGAGTAGGAGGTTACCCCGATGTTATGGTGCATTTCAGGGCCTTTCGTTGTGGAATGATGTGAACAGGTAGCTAACATAAAGCAAATTCTTTACGGCTGCTAGGTAGGATTCTTTGTTCCTGCTTCGTCAGGATACTTCATTAACAGTAGTCACGACCACGCCCATACACATAAGTTATGGGTTATTCTCCTACCTTTACCTTTATGCTTGCTGAATTGTGGCAAGCATAATGACCAGGGGATATTAAATAATGTAAAACAAGCTTTGATACTTTCTTGAAAATGAAAAACGCTATATAATTAATTACTAAAATTAATTTTTTTATATACAGTGCAGGTACTGGACTCACCTGGTATGAATGGAATACTCCTCTGTTGAGGATTCTTCGTTCCTGCTTCGTCAGGATACTTCATTAACAGTTTTACCTGCAACAACAAATATTTACCATAAGCATACACGTCAAACCTCATGCATTCGGCGTGAGACTCACGCATTCAAGGTCTCTCTCACACTCCCACGCCTAAGAACCAAAATCTCGCGCATAAATGTAATATTGCCTATAATAAAAAAATACATGTATAATTTCTAGCTCTCTCGCTAAATATTCACCATCTAATGTACTTAAAGTAGGATTGGTCTTGTTAACGTACATTCGAACACAAACAAATGGCGCACTATACCAGGGTTATGTTGGTTTTGCTTATCATTTTAGATCGTGGACGATAGAAATATGCATTCTCAAGGAAAAAATGCATGATTCCTAACAGATTTTCACTTGTTAATATAACTATAGAGTAGCAAAGAATGCATTTCTGGGAAAAACATTTGGGGGGGGGGGGGGAGATGGGATGCCCGAACACAAACCCCCATTTGGGGAGAGGTTTTAGAACAAAAGTCTCACGCCTGCAAATTAGTGCAACTTGACATGTATGCCTAAGTCCAGTCATAGTTGCTGCTAGAATAGAGAAGGTTGTTGTTTAAAGATGTCTTGAGAGGGACAGTACAAAGTGGGGGTTAGGGAGGTATTATGCAATGGTAAAGGGGAGTGGTAGATATCAAATGAATGCTACTGTAGAAGGAACATAAAACAGTGGTCTTGGGAGAGGTAGGGTGAGACGTGGTTAGGCTGTAGTCTAAAGTTTGATATCAGTGGTCTTTACAAAATACCCAGTCCACTTGATCCCCACATAAGAATAACAATTTCTTTTGTTCTCAAGTATCATCTTGTTATTACGAAACACTATTTTAAGAATTGAAAAATATAAAATACCTGAAAATCAAAGAAAGCACTGTAGCGTCTGTAGATAACATTGACAGAGCCATCAGACCAAGTTACATGAATCACATACACCTGAAAATATTTACAAGAAAACAAACCAATTATAATGACAATATAATGGTATATAAAGATAATGGTAAATTAACCCCACAACTTTAGGTAGACAGGATTACCAAGAAGTGACCCAAATCACAGATGTTATCATTAAAAATAATGATAATGAACATTACTTTACATTATTTAGCTGCCAATTAAAGAAAATGCAATTTATTATCAATAATTATAATAATACTAATAACACCATTACTAATTTCTAACATTATTCTATAGTTGAACTGATCATGGAGGAATAATTCCTCCATGAACTGATGGATGGAATTTCAATGACCACCATATTAAACCGTATTAAAGTAAATAATTTCCTACAGGTATTAAAAAATGGCTTTAAATAATACTCAAGAATTTACTGTACTTTAAATGATTTAAGTACCTCCTTAACATAATCTGAAACTATAGATATAAGTATGGTTATATCCAGGGTATTTTTTATTAAACCCAGTGACCATGTAGTGCAGCTGTTCTCAAATAATAGGTTGCGACCCAAAACTTGGTAGCCAAATTAATTAGAGGGTCACAACATTTTTCAGGATTTAGTTTTTAAATTAAATTTTATATCCTTCTTAAACTTGACTTTAATTTTAAAATCCTACTTCATTTTTGTATACTTAATGATCCATTTTGACAATCTGTGTTTCAACCTCTAGAGAAATGGGTCAAAGCAATTTTCGGTTTTTTGTGTCGTCAGCCAAAAGAACCATTGATGTAGTGAAAATATTAGATTGTACAAAATGTATAATTGATACAATATTCAAATATAGGAACACTTGAAGACTATATTAGGAATTATTCTATAAACTTTCACCACTACTGTCAATTTTTCAGGTGAAATGTCACCTACTGTCCGGAAAAAGCTATGGTTTGTGGTAATGACAAAAAAATGTCAGTCATTAAATATTCTTTATTGTTATCATGTAGACTATAATATTGCTATTCATGCAGCCATGTAAAATTAAAGTACAGGATTGGGTGTGTCTCTATGACTGTTATAATTTAATGCTTCATGCTCTGACATAGCAGTTTTGAAGAATTTTTATTTTCAATAATTTAAGCTGTTTTGATGAAAAAATATATGGCATGTTCAAACACAAAAGTTATCTGTGGATATTCCATGTAATTCTCCGGTACAAACATTTTCAAAACTCTAACAGTTTACATAATTAATATTAATCTGCAATGATTTTCAGAGAATACTTATGGAGAAATTGCACCCAAGTGAAAATAGAATTATTATACTGTATTGTAACAAGATAATTCAATAACTGGGTTGATAAAGAATGATAGGCAACCCCAGTTTTCTACATCAAACTACTTGGCCAAGAACCATACTCAGAAGAGGCTGTTGGTGTGCATTGAACAATGAATTACATAACTTTTAGCTGTTTGGAGAGACAAGAAGATAATAATAATATAAGTTTTTAATATAGTGCCCTATATTAAATCTCTCAGAGCGCTATTACACACAAAAGTGAACAAAAAAAATTAGATATTAAAAAGATGCTTTTTTAGGCAATCCTTGAACATATTCAAGGAGGTTGCTTTCTTAATTTAGGAAACTGGTTCCAGAAAGGTGCACTGGCAGAAAAATATTGAGAGCCATATTTTGTTTTAGATTGTACTGGTGTATAAAAATAAACAAATACTGTATAACAGGTTTTTTTTTTAGAGTTTACATACTCAGAGTGATAATACTGTTTCAGCTAAAGAAATTTCCATACAAAAATGACTCAAGACTATAATTCAATATGTGTGCAGTGTAACCTCTTCAACCCTCTGAGAAAGAAAGTTTTTCCTCCATATGGTTGCAATGTCTTATGTCTCTTTAGCGGAAGTTCACACTTCCTCCTTTGCGTCTGGTTTTTGTGTAAAATGTTATGGTATGTCAAAATTTACCACTATCATAGCGACCTTAGTGACTCAAGTTTGGTTTACGTTGAGATACGAAGATGTGTCAGCACAGGTCTCGCAATGTTGGACCTGTGGGTCGGCTTTGGGCCAGATTAAAATTAATTGATTGTTTGTTCACACTTAAAAAAAGCTGGTTCTGAGGCGGTCCTGAGCCGACGTGTAAATATCAAGTGTGATTGGGCTCTTAGTCTTACAAAAGATGGTGTGCTTTTACAGCTACAGTAGCAAAAAAACTAGATGAGGAAACAGAAATACCAGTAAAAGGAAACAAAGTTCTCCATGGTTCAACACACACACACAATGATCCTAGTCTAGCAAGAATATTCAGCATCCAAATATTATACATTCAAAACAATTTGGCAGTGTTGGCACGAGCGGGTGGGCCAGCTGGGACAAGACCTACCTGTTGGGTAGACCTGATCAAACCATCAGGAATTTTAGGTGAAAGCACACCTAAAGTTTAAATAAGAATTTTTAAAATTAAAAGCTTCCTGGTCTAGAAAGTTCCAATACCTTTGTGGGTGGACTATGTGCAATTCCACTTTAATATTATTACATAGTTTCTTGAAGCTAAACTAAATTCCTCCGTGCTTGAACCCTTTGACCCAATTTAAATAGAGGTTTGTTAAGATTTCAAGGCATGCAGATGACTGGATAATCCTTTTATTATGCATTTCTCATTATTTCTCTAATACCAAATACCTGAACTTGATAAATGAATCTCATCTAGTCTACTTAATGATATTTTACAATATTTTTTATTTACCTATCATAAAGAAAACTCTCTTAATATTCAAATGATAAATTCTACAAGTTTTTAAAAACATATTCTAAGCCTTTATTCGTCAGTTTGTTTCTAATTTAGTCTCTTTAGTAAAATTTGTGTCAAAATAACTTTAATAAATGATTCAGCTTTATTACGGATTCAATCAATGATAAAAAGATCAGAAATACTTCATCACAATAAGTTGTGACACGGATTTAAGGATGCTTTGAAAATTGCATTTTTAGATTTTAATTGATTTATGCCTCAGTGACACCATACAGATATAAGAGCCCAGGTTTGTTCTCAGTTGGTTACGTAAACTATTAACTTTGATCAATGGCATCACGCCAGTTAAATGGAAAATAATAATATTCAAAGGAAGGTAATTGATTATCTATGATTAAAAAATGCATTTTTAGTCTTCAAAAAATACTGTAAGGACCCTTTGTAGTACCTGCACATATTATCCCTGGTAGTTTAGATTCCCAAGATAAGACGTAAATTAAAATTATCAGCTGAAGGGTGTTATATAAACACACCTTGTGGTTTAGATTTATTCGGAATCACCTTTGTTGTATAGTTAGCACACATCACAATGATGGTGCATCCAAAGAAAAATCAATAACAATTAACTAAATATAGGCCTATACACGTCATCGGACCAAAAATAATAATCTGCCAATCCAAATAATACTATTTTGATTGCCAATCCCTAATTTTATGGTTTAATAGCAAAAAAATTGGCTGTAACTAAAACATAAAAACTTTCCCTGGGATATATATTTTAGGACCCACCTTGTCGGCAAATTTCTGGAACCACCAGTGGTTCCAAGTAACATTTTATCTCGTGTGAACTAAATACACTGTACTAGAGTTTCCAAAGTTTTATTCCATCTTTCATTGCCAAGTCGCTCACTGATGATACAGTACTAGATGCGAATGGAATAAAACGATATTACAATACAATAATTAAAAACATACTTACATAATGCTTACTTGGAACTCTCCGTTTCTCAGCATCGACTACCTTGGCTTCTATCACTGTCCTACGGGGCATTGTTCTACACTTGTTTTTCCAACTGTACTGACAATTGATAGTCCAGGTCTAAATAAAGAAAGAATAAAAAATAATTAAGAATGTGCCTTCCGTATATTTCTTGCAAAAAACAAGATAAAATATTATATTCTTCCTGAAACTTTAATTGGCTGGTAATACATTTAAGGATATTTGTAGTAAAACATCTGAAAATAAGCAAATACTAAATTATTGTAGGCATTTGATAAGAGTCTAATTGGTTGATGACTTACAGTCATTAGGCCCGTTCATATCCAACTATGGCAAGATAATTTTAATGGATGAGCATAAGTTTGAGTATGACCGCTCAAGTATGGCGAGATGAAGGCCACAACTCGACTAAGCCCGTCGAGTAAATTTATGTCGACTAACTTCTTAATCCAGCCTTAAGCCAGTAAACAATTAAACAGCGGGTGGCCACAGGTCATGAATACACCAATCAAATTGAAGCAAAGTGACCTTCCATGCTTGCTGGTTAGCGCGTTTTTAGTTACTGTCATAAACACCATTCAGAATTGACGCAGTCTCCCTGATCTGTGTACTTCAATTTCAACAAGTCTTATTTTGCAAATGATGGCCGAAAAGTCAGTAAAGAAACGCCATCTCTGGACGATGCGCAGGAATGCGATTTAATAGATATCTGGATTTGAAGATAAATTGTATCATCAAAAGGCTGGTGTCCACGAAAGGATAACAGAGAGAATGCAGAGAATAGCATAACATCGGCAATTGTTGTGAAAGTTAAAAAATCTAAGAGCAGACCACAAGGCTGAGAGAGACGTTTTTATTCGTGGGACGGGCAAGGGGTCGGCGAATGTAATAAGGGATGACCCGAAATCGGCATGCCCACACTACCACGCACTAAACGAAATACTTGGGGGAAAACCCAGTGTAAACCCTCCAGCTGGACTCCTCGGCCAGTCTAATCAACCG
>NW_022741618.1:1497522-1503378 GCF_011630105.1 Anneissia japonica | reverse complement strand
AATTTGAAATTGGTGAAAATGTAGTAACATACATCTGTCTCTTATACACATCTAGATGTGTATAAGAGACAGCTACCATGCACTAAACAAAATACTTGGGGGAAAACCAGTGTAAACCCTCCAGCTGGACTCCTCGGCCAGTCTAATCAACTGACGAGACCTAGGCCTAGCTTACGCCTATAGTCTTGATCTAGCATAAACTAGTCGCGCAAAAATCAACAGTAATTACCCACCATGCGATTGTACTTCCTGTCTAATGATGTGTTTTCCGAATTTCTGGTAGTCAAAATATCTCGCTCTAACCTTAACATCGAATGCGATTAGTGGATTTAATCCAATTAACTTGGCAAGTAGATCAGCTACTTCATCCGGCTATAATCCCATATGAACCTAGCTATTGATAATTTAGGAAACTAAATTACTGTAGGCATTTGATACGAGTCTAATTGGTTGATGACTTACAGTCATTTATAATTTAGGAAATTAATGTTTTATTACATTTTTTATAACTGTACCATAGGCAATAAAACACTGATATTATTAAATAAATCAAACAGAAATCGATATCATACTGTATATTATTTCAACTAAGCTTAAAGTTGAATTATTTTTAAAAATCAACAAAAAAAAAAGACCAATTTCAATATTACAAAAAATCCATTTCAAACACTAGAGTATAGGCAACCTTGAAATAAAAATTGCAAATCTCGATCAAGTAAAAAATATGGCATTGGAACTAATACAGTATAGAACAAATACATGAGCCTACGTATAAGCCAACAATATACCTGTATTTAAACAAGGTCCACCAACAAGTTAGGCAATAATAATAGCAGTGTAATTCAATGTTTCCAACTTTAAATAATAATAATAATGTTATATTTATATAGCGCATATTGCACATTGCCCCTATGCGCTTTACAAAGAAATAATATAGGCCAACTGAGAAAATGCAAATAACAATAAAATAATAACAATAAAATAAAATAAAAATAATACAGTAATCATAATAACAATAATAACAATGAGACTAAACTACTACTATTCCTTAAACTAATTAGTGGTTGGCCGTTAACTCTGAGGAGCTCATCTTCAACTTCAAAAATAAATGTGCATAATATGAATAGGCCTACAGATCATTTTGTACATTCATTTAAATTGTACTGTGCTTTTACCTACCCTTTTCTGAACAGGATCTACAGTAAAACAAACATCCCAAAAATAATACAGTAAATAAATTTCAGAATATGGTCTCTTATTAAAGCAGAGTGTTAAGCAGTTACGTGTGTATAGGCTTACACTGACACATTGATTGCAGATTAACATGGTACACTCAACCTATTGTTGTGTATTGGCCTGATTGTTTCCTGCAGTGACTATGCAAGGGTGTTTTCCACTATTGAATGAATGCCATGTACTTTCTATGAACACCAGCGTGTTTACAGAGGGCTTATGTAAAGTGAGCATGCAATTATCTGTTTATTCACTACGTTTATATGAAGGACTAGATGCATTAACGATATAAACATCTGGGTCTTTTAAAGTGCACAAGCCAAATTGTGTACACTGCAGTGGGCCTACAGTTTACAGTCCTTTTCCGTCAAATCTTGTTCCAACACCAGAACCAGAGGTGAGCATGCTGTTTTAACCGGTACCGATATGCTGTGGCACCCCTGCCTTAACCACTCTACCATCTAACTTGCAACTAAGTTGCTTGCCTTCTAATCCCAGGGTCCCAGGTTCAATTCCTATCACACTCCCATAATGAAAATTACAGTAGTTTGTGTAGAGCACATTGTGTGTACATTTTCTTGTGATAAAGGATTGCCACAATAATAATAGTACTTTGCTGATTTAAGTTCTCTATTGGCATATACTTGGCCTAAATATTAATAATTAAATCTCCACAAGTTTAAATAAAATAAAGGCTAGCTCTGACAGCGCCGTACGACATGGCCCAACACGATGTATTGTGTAAGGACAGTCTTAAGCTGTTATGAGAATACCAAACAAGTTTAACATCCTATAACGCAACACACACATGCCTAAACAAGTTAGAAAAAAACCCTACAATTATGTAAAAAAATACTAAATATAGAACTACATAAGTCATTAAATTTTAATGCTGTATAATATGACAGAACATGACAAATATATAAAAGAAATCAGTTTTCAATCATATATAGATATTTTAGAAAATTAGGTTAGCCTACAGTAGGGTCTGGCTGGCCAGACCACTGCTATATTACTAAGTTAAAAGACTATTATAAGTTAACCTTTAATAAGGTAATTAAAAAGAGACCGTAACAACCCATGACGAAACGACCCAAAGCTAAAACGTATCAGGGACAAAAGGGTCGCAAAAGTCAGGGATAGGCCTAGCCTACCAGGCTTGAATTCACGGATTTGACGGCACACTCCCATTAACTAAGTCCCACCGAGAGGGCCAAACACCATCATCACACTGACTCATCACTGGTTTCTGCTAGCCTAGACTACAAACCTTCTACTAGCCAATCGATTTAAGTACATATAAAAGTACTGTTTGATCAAGCTTTGACGAAATAAACTTTATATTAGTAAACTTTGCCTTACATGTAAAATATGATCCAAACTTTCTTCCTGAAGTCGCGAAACCGCAACCGAATGAAAATGTTTACTTTTTTATTCTAGTGATCAAAGAGTATAAATAGAACAAGAGAGCCAACAACGCTCATTGGGAGCGTAAAAAACGATACGCTCTACGCAGCTAGTGTAGGACGCCAACTACCTGTCTCTTATACACATCTAGATGTGTATAAGAGACAGAATTCAACCAGCTCATTGTTTTCTAGCTGACCAAATAGGCCTAAACTCGTATTTCATATTTTGAACACTTCCAAACATTTCACGTTGAACACTAGGCCTATAGAACATAAACAATCTAGCTACTCAGTTGTCAGTACAGCGGTAGTGGAGCAGCAGAATCATTATTTTTATAAACAAATGTAGAAATTGTCAATGAGGGCGGCGTGCAGTGAATCTGAAAGTTGCCAGGCTTTCAAGAAGAAAAGAAAAACTAGTACAAGATAGAGTTCTCCACACAAAAAAAGTGTTCCACCGTGTTCCACCGAATTGCATGGTGGGAATACGAAAAATGGGACGCCCCCTACAGCTGGATCTAAAAAAACTTGTGCCAAACTTTCGTTACCAAGTCGTCGCGTATTTCATTATCAATTCTCAACAAAAATACTAGATATAAAAAACAAACTGGAATAGACACCCAGACAGTGACATTGGTGAATACATAGCCTCCTTGGTGGCGGTAGAAATCGTTGCTATTATCCAAATAATACACAAAACAATTAAAGCATAATCATGAATCAGTAAAGAATAAAACAATACAGCGCAGAATCGCATGGCCGGACGCACTCTCAGTGAAAAAGTTTTCCTCCGTTAGTGGAAAAGGAAGGGCGCCTTTTGCGTCTGGATATACTTAGCAACAGAAGGGCGCCCTGTACGTTGGGCACGAAGTATAGGAAACTTGCATGGTTAAAAAGAAGGGCGCCGCCTACGTTGGGCACGACTTCCGCCTCATTTTTACAATGCGAGAACTCTATCTTGTATTTCTAGTATCTTTGCTTTGTATCAAAGATCTTATAAACACAAGATAGCGTTCTCCGCGATTTACGCGTGCAAATACTGTAATAAGCATGAATGGCGCCCTCTTGCTAAATTGGAAACTTTTGACCCTTGACCGCTCTGAACATACCGTACAGCGCGCGACTCTACCTTTAGGGTTCATCCTGTGAACAGCAGAACAGGAACCATCTCAGATCCATGGCAACAGATAGGACGCCCTCTTCCAAAACTGATTACTTTTTCTCCATGCTAAATTGGAAGCTTTTGAACCTTGACCGACGCTTCTATTTGTTACACGTAAATCGCGGAGAACGCTATCTTGTGTTTATAAGATCTTTGCTTTGTATGTAGAAAAGATCTTTAGTTGGGGGATATGCAGTTGGGCCATCTTCCTGGTAGAGCTACGACTTTTGAGAACCCTGCCTATAAAGTCTCCATTTGTCTACGCCTTTGATTTCCTTCATTTTAATTACTGTGTTCTAGTGTTATTGTAAAATGATAATATTACCAACTTGGAATAAAATCATTATAGGTTCATGGTAACACAGAACGCTGCCACTCGACGAAACTCAAACTAGATAAATTACTTCCCCTCCATGCTTAAATGATAAAGCAAGCTATTTATTTATTTTTATCCAATCCACTTCATTCCCATTGACAGGGATCGCTGGCTTATACTTTACATTATGGTTTTATTAAATATTCTTATTCTGTAAGCAAGAAAATATTGGCACTATTTATATTAATAAAAAATACCAAAGATTACTAAATGATTTAATGTATAGTGTAAGTACAATAGAATGTAGGATTAAATTCAAATGTAAAATCTTCATTTTCAATTGAACCTTGTTCTATCCCATTTTCCTTTATTTCAATAGGACTTCTGGACCAACAGCCAACTTTTTATCCCGCGACCCAGTGATCAAGTTTGAGCCATGATTCATACCCCCATAGTGGTACAAGCAACAAAACACAAAACATTATGCTTCAACAATTACAGCGAGTGTTGAATTTAATCGTGTATTTTAATTATCAATCGTTATAAAATCACTGCAGATTAGTTAAAATTGAATAAATTAAATGACCATTGTTATTATTATTATTAATTATTATTATTTATTATTATTAGGCCTATTTTATTATTATTATCATTACATTGACTATTACTAATATTATTATTTATTATTATTATTATTATTATTATTATTATTATTACTATTATTATTATTATTATTATTATTATTATTATTTTGTTAAATTAGAGAGAGCCATTATTAAAAATTGAATCAAAAAGACGTAAAGATATAGGCCTAAGTGAATTAGGCATATTCTTGCAAATTTAAACATAATCTCTATAGGCTTAGTAACGCTTTTATAAGGCTACATTCTTAAACATTTTTACCTTTGAGATGAGATGTATATCTAAAGTCATGCCGGTGATGATACAATCTCTGATTTTGCATAATTAAAATCCTTTATATCCGTTTAGGCGTCATCGCCTATAGTTACGAAAATAAAAGAACTCCTGAAAATCGTGCCGCTAAGTCGTCTTCCTATGTTTTTTCAATAGCTTTTAGACGCCTTTTTACACCATTATTAAAAAGTCGGCGTACCAAAAAACATGCAGAAAATAATTCACAAACCTCACTGGTAAAATCCTCATGTGACTTGTATCATTTTTTCATTAGTAAAAAAACAAAAACAAAACAAATTATGGTATGTCTAGACATAGAATATTGTATTGTGATCAATTATTAATAAACCGACCCATTCACAGAGATCGACAATCAAATTTATTTTAACTGCTGATGAACCACTAACATTTTTCAGTGAACCATCAATCCGATCATAAAATCATTGAGAGTATTCGGAAAGCTTGCGCTCAGGGCGTATATTTTATCGATCCTTATTTCTGTGAATTGTTCGTAAATAATTTAGTATAAATTTCAGCAGTGTCAAAGCCATCTGTTATTTTTATGCTGAAGTTTTGTTTAATCTCTGATAATCTTTTTTCTTAATCAATACAACACCAGCCCCTTTAACGGACGCAAGATATCAAATATTTTTCTGATATGCTTCAATGCCTTAAGCGTCTCCCATAGGAATATACATATATATATATATATATATATATATATATATATATATACGCATATGTATATATATATATATAATATATACATGTATATACTATATATATATATATACATATATATATACTATAAATCAATATAG
>NW_022741618.1:1492410-1497050 GCF_011630105.1 Anneissia japonica | reverse complement strand
TGTAAATATAGATAATAAATTTTTTAACCTTAAAAAAGAGGAATCTGCGAGTGTAAAAAAAATAGGTCCCCCACCGTACTTGGGATTCGAACCCGGAACTTTCTGCTGTCTATAGGCCTATTTGTACTTGTAAACCGGTACCAGCAGTATCTCTCGTCTGTCCACAACAAGGACTGTATTAACCAGTAGGCCTACATCTGGGGTAACCCCTTACTCGTCTCGAAAGATGTACTGACGGTTCTTTAAAATGCACATGAGCTAAATTGTGTACGGTTTAGAGTCCTTATCCGAGAAGACTTTTGTTACTACCAGGACCATGCGAGCGTGCCGTTCGAGGCAGCGCTAATATCGGCTGTACGTTGCGGCGCCCCGTGTCTTAACTGCTCTTCCATTCGACTCAAATTCGTAAAATGATGCAGATATTTTGTTGGATTTTATTTCTATATGCATTTCTTAAAGCTTTTTAACCTTGTTTTTTAAAGCATCCTATGTTATATCAAACCACTTGTTTCTTATTTTTCCATAATTTCGATTATTTATAATAGAAGAGGTTTATAAACATACCAAAGAGTTATTATCTGTAGTTTAAATGTTTCGTGTTCATATCGTGGCCTGAATTTTCTATTGTTTGATTATACATATTTTCTAAAAGTAACATTTCTCATGTTCAACAGCAGCGCAAAGCACTGGGCCCAGGGACTATTAGGAAACCGTTCTATAGGCCTTTAATTATAATTAAAATAAATGTTTCCAACTTAATAATAGAAAAAAATAATACATTTAGCGAGCCCCTGAATAAATGTTTTAGATAAAGTATTTGAGTATTGTTTTCATTTCAATTGTGTATTCTTGTATTTATTCTTAACAAAAACTGGAATCACTTGGAGAGGAAAAGGAGATTCAAGGGAAAGCAATTACCACTTGGTAATTTCCTCTGGTACCAAGATACGGCGAGGTTGTTCATACTTAGGAACTAGTAGAGTACCAATTTCATTGTTATTGGCAGGATTATCAGTGTTGATTCAAAACTGGCTGGTATGTGATTTACGGTACCTCCACACACCTCTCTTGATGACCGGTAAATGTGTGATCGTTTATTTATTTTAGTTCCGGTATTAACGGATATCATATCATTTTCTCCAATAACTTTATGATATCCAATATATTTTACCCATGTTTCATTTGAAATCAAAATTTTATAGCCTATAATTACAAAATTTTCAGTCAGTAAAGGTGTTCCGCATCCATTACTGTTCCATTCTAGGAATTGAGATAATTGATATAGAAAATTGATGGGTTATTATGGCATGTCTTGGCTCCTTATGAAAACCTTTTTTCATATTTCTAGCCACAATGCAATCTTAAGATTGTAGAAGGACGAAAGTTGAATATGACAGAGACAGACTTCTTAAGCTCATGTAGGCCTATAGGAAATTGAAGAAGAAATAATTTTTTTTCTGAAAAAATGTGTAATCTTCACTTACGTTGATTGTGCCTATTTTGTTATGTCCTTCTGCTTCCTTCTTTTCCTCTTGATCTTCTACTTTCTTTACCGTCTGTTTAGTTTTCGCTAACACGTCTTTTTGTTTAAACTTTTCAACTTTGAAAAATATTGGCCTTAGTCTTGATACGGATTTTATACGATGAGCTTTTCCGAGTTTGTTCCAATTATCTTTGACACATGAATATGATCTGATGCGTTTTTCATTTCTTCCATCCCACTTTTCATTTTCGTTGTCATTAAAACCATAAAATATCAGACTATTCCTTCGACACTGTCCTTCAATATTTTCTAACTTAATCATGAGAGATTTGTTTGTCTTTTTCAGTTCTGTATTTTCCTTTTCCAAATCTGCCAGCCTGTTTTCTATTTCCTCCATCGATGTATTCATGCCATCTATCGTATTGTGTGCTCTGCCAACATTCTCATCTATTTCCTTTATGCTGGCAATTACTTCATTTATTCTTACACCCACAGCATTATCGCCAATTTCCAAAACGTTGTGTTCTATTTTCTGATTTAGTCCAGTAATTTGTTCCATTATGGTACTTATTGGATTTTCTATTTCTGCTTCACTTGCTTCTGTATCTCCTCCTTGTCTATCTTGAGTTGGGATCATATTTAGTAATTTAGAATTTTTAAAAATTTCTATTAATAATGGTACTATATACAGGTGTATATTACGTGGGACGAAAGTAGTGATTATTTTATTTTTATTTTTTTTTAGCTAATGGTAAAAATAAGGTCAAGTTGTCTATGTGAAACTTACAAAGTCTAAAACAACGATAAATTGTGATGACCCGATCAATTATTATAGCGAGAGTTCAATGCTCCTTTTCAGATCAAGTACATTATGACATTATCCTCAATCATTTGAGCTATGCAACTGAAAATGTTCAAAATATCCTTCAATGCAGTGTCCAAATATTATAGCAACAGAGCCCAGGTAACGACGATCCACACCAGGAGATAACCAGATATGAACTTCAAAGCGCGTGGCTTAAGGGAAGCTGGCTAACATCGTCTGCGGATTCCAACTAAGGACTAGACATATATACCGTCAAGCTAGAATAAATCCTCCGACCCTGAACTTTATTACAATAGAATTCAAACAAGTTTTGTAATAGCATTGTTGCCTGGTGCTATACCATATCCATGTTTAACACTTTTTCGCAAAAACCTTTTCGATCTGGTGGAGAACGCACTTCAAAGACGTTCATGCTTATGGGTGATTATAGCGGGATTTTTTTTGTGGTTTATAAAATCTTCCAACTAAAGAAAACCCCCATGCCGACAGATTTTGACAGTCGTGTATTGTCACCGACCAGATCATCCACAAACAGTGGAGGTTTGGTTGCTGACCTTGCTTTTTGCTATAGACAAAAGATACTTGATGTTGAAGTATTGATAACCTAATTTATTATAAGAAATGCAACTTGCAAACAAAAGGAATTTGATTTAGCTACCGTACTCCATATGTCATTTTAGTCAAGTATATAACCAGGCTGACAAATCAGGTGTTCATTTAATAACCAATTAATATTTAAGAGCCACACAGTGATAGCAAATGGATTAGATGGTTTTTGTAGTTGCTAAATCGTGTAATACCCACAAACCTAAAACACTACATTTGTCATTCATGGTACCCCTTTCGAATAATGTACTAAGTTCTATTGTCATGTGCATGTGCTTTTCCAATTTTCCAATAGGCGAATTTATTCGCGCGAATCAAAGCGTCGGTTCTCTTCCTGAGCTCTGATTGGTTGCGCATTTTTTCGCTTCGCAAAAACTCCGATAGGAATGTGAGTGCGCATGCGCATGAACTGATGCTTTCGATTCGCGCGAATAAATTCGCCTAGTGCAAAACCGGCTTAACGTTTCACTCAAAGGACAAGTAATTATAGCAAAGTATCTTGCTTAAAGACACAAGAAGCACTAGGGCAAGTATGTACGGCATCGGCGCGGCAGGTCTCAAACTCGGTCATTTCGCACCCTAAAGTCCAATCCTTCAGGGCTGCGGTAGACCCCACAAAGGATAACAAAGAATAATACTAATAGCATGGACCTATTAATAAGTCCATGCTAATAATTTACATATGGATATAACACTGATGAATATGCACACTGACGCATATACGTTAATACGGTCCTCTGTCAGTACCGGTATATATTCAGATTAAGATTCAGAACAAATTTAGGCCCTACAGAAAACTTTTTGATTTGATTTGATGTATTTAATATGCTCTTTAAAAAATACAAAAAAAAACCAAATGCACATGAACAGATTAAATCACAAAAGATCATATAGGGGATAACCCTAAAATTGCAGGAAAAGACAATTATTTCCATAGGTTGGGGGGGGGGGTCCCAGAAACTATATCAAGATAACACTAAAATCACATTATTACATAATTACATATAGTCCATACAACCCTGTATGGACTATGCAATCTCAGTGTGGGGAACTACGTCTAACAAAAACAAAAACATTCTATTAAGGCTATAAAAACGAGCTGCTAGAATAAAATAATTTTGATTTTATAAATTTTCGTGGAATTGATCTTAATAAGCAAAATAATTGGAAACTTTTTGATGAACGTAGAGATTACGCCCTTGCATGTTTAATGTACAAATGTATAAATGGTGTTGCGCCTTCCAGCCTATGTAATGATATAGAAATGGTTGTTGACCGACATGGATATTCTACGAGATACGCTCACTCGCTTAATGTTATCCCCCCAATTCCAAATTTCTCTGTAATGAATGGCTCTTTAAAAATCTCTGGAGCAAAAGTTTGGAACAAAATCCCAATCAGAATTCAAGAATGTCAATCTCTTAATTTATTCAAAATTACTTATAAGAAACACTTTTTCTGATTTCACAATTCATTTCCTTTTATATTTTCTTGGTCTATACTTTTAACATATATTCCCGGCCCCGAAACTTGGACTCAGAAGTACCGGGATGGTGTCAGGCGGGGGATAGTTTTTACCATTGTTTAGTTAGGTTTGTAGTTAAGATAAAAGTTGTGACAGCCCCGAAACCTTGACTCAGAAATACCGGGATGGTGTCCGGCGGTGGATAGTTTCTACCATTTTTATCTATTTAAGTAATTATACAGTATTTGTCCTACCTGGTA
>NW_022741618.1:1475832-1492299 GCF_011630105.1 Anneissia japonica | reverse complement strand
ATTGTAAAACAGCGGTAAGATCTCGCCTGTATATGTTATCCTGCCTAAAGATGTTTTAAATAAAACATAAGCACATACCTGTCTCTTTGAGCACTCCATGTTGTACATCCGATAGCCTAACGTGGTGTGGTGATTCACTCTCTCTTTGAATCTTCCATTCAACTTCACTCAGGCGTCCAATGATCAGATGCGCTGACGCTGTTCACATCAACCAGGATTTAACATCTGACTGAAGCTGAATGCGTTTAAAATAGATTTAAGACATATTTATTGGTCAACTGCGCACTGTGACGCTAAGATGTCATATTCCCAATTGTTTGATCTATTAAACGATTTTACGATATTGGTAGCCTCTTTAGAATTTGAGATTGAATAGTTTTGCTAAATACAACAAGGCATTCCTTTACAAAATTTGCATAAACCCAATTTATTTTTTCGTTCTTTATATTATTATTATTTTTATCATATATGAATATTATTGGTACTATTATTGTTATTATTATTGTTGTTGTTGTTTTTATTATTATTATTATTATTATTATTATTATCATTATTATTATTATTATTATCAAAAACATCAAAAGATTGAAGGAAGCCCAAGTTGTTTAAAGTACAAAAGAAATGCAGTTACCTGTTCAAATATTAACAGTGTATAATCAATCATTATGCATCTTAGTGAATTCTATATGAATTGCTTTTTAGAAGAAATATATGACTACAAGCACAAGCTAGCCGAGTTCGGAGTGGTGTTTAAAAACACTTAAGGTATATTCCATGGTTTCCTGAAAACAACTTTAGGGTTGTATCTTGTTCAATATGAGTAATTCTCAGCTTCTATCCTTCTTAAGCCTATTACTTATTTATATACGCTATTACATAATGTCGGCCTATTTGAAATGTGATTTCCTTGTTTCTTGTAATTAATTCTGTAAATGTATTTTTAATGTGTTTAAGCAAGTTAATTTACCGTTATTCTAGTAAAGTTAAGTCACTTAACTTAAGTGACTTAACTCCTTTATCTAGCTATAATTGAGTGGTTCACGTCGAACTTTTAACTAGTTAAGTGGATATATATCTAGATAAAAGTTCGACGTGAACCATGCTTATGTTTAGTGAGTGTTATGTCCGAATTTTATGCCTGTTTCTAATTATTCAAGCTCGTTTTTAATTCAATTGCATTGTTTTGATTGTATTTCTTTGCTTCTCCTTGTTGGAGGTTATTCTGAATAAATGAATGAATGAATGAATAATAATTATGAAACATTAGGCCTAGGTAATATTTTTTTTTCGATTAATATTCTAATGTCCCTTGATCGAGTGGCGATGGGGGGGGGGACCTTATCCTGAATAAAATCCGGAAACAATATCACTTCCAAATTATTTACAAAATCGGTTTGAACAACTTGTGCTAGAATAGCTATCATTTACCGTTATAAATGCATATTTCAATCCAATATAACGTTTAGACTTCTTAGTTTTTGTTATAATTCATTTCGTTTTTAACTATTTTTAACTTGTTATCACAATTTCAGAGTAATTTTCAGTAGTTTAAGTAGGCTCAGTCATACTATACTAATTACCGTAATCAACCGTCAACAAGCGTTGTTGTTGACGGTAATTAGTATAAATTAGTATGACTGGGCCTAACACAATGTTATTATTAGTGGGTGTTTTTATTTTTCTTTGTTAGCGTTTATACATTTGAAACGAACATAATACTATAGTCAACAGAAAAGTAGGTCCTACGCCATTTTTGCCAACCCTGGATTCGCTACTGCAAAAAGTTCAAAGCCAAGTTCATACGGACTGTCACCCTGAAAATAATATACCCGGTACTCCTTTAAATTTTCTTTTCTAAAGTGACATGTTTTTTAATTGTTATACTTTCGGTACACGACACATATACTTATAGATATTATGTTTACACGTAGCATATGTTACAAGGTGAATCAAAAGTGTAATACAATTATCATTGTCAACTCGTCATGTAAATCTTGCATCTATTTAACAACTAATCGTAGTTAAGCCATTATTATTTATTCAGGTTACACGTCCTGCATACTGACGTCATATTTAGTAATTCCAGATTACAGTAGTTATTATATATTCTACTTGTTCACACTTAAATGCTTATTGTAACTATGTCACCCAAATGGCCCAATTAGGCCTAATAATAGAAACGAGTTCCGCCCGGGGCTGAAAATAGACTAATTCAGTTTTATACCTCCATGGTTTGTTTGAATACCGGTACGTCCGTAATTTTGTGGCTTCCGAGTTTTTATCCCTAATTTTATTGACTTAAAACCCCGTTTTCTCATAATGTAGTACGGTGTATGCGACTAGTACCGTATTTATATATTGGCTGGTGATCTGTCCAGTGTAAAAAGTAAGAAAAAAGTGAAATCCGTACCGAAAACGCAGCCTCAGATCTCAATGGTCAGTATGAAGGCGAATGGTGAAAGCCCAGGGTCTGAGACAAATAAGGATAGGAAAATGGATCATGCAGGGTCAAAACTCATCGATTTTTTAGGCAGCAGGTGCAGATGATGCGCATAATGCTGTCTAGTAGTTTGGTAGGTAGGTTGTGCAATCATCTGAATTTTTCTGCTTTTAATTTTTTTTTGTCTAATAATTTTTAATAATTTCATATTATTTTAAAGTCTGTATGCATATAGCATATATATATAATAGACATATAGTATAAATATATATTTAAGTGTATGTATATTGCATGGCCAGTGGCGAATCTGGGAATTCGAAATAGAGGGGGCACAGAAGGACTTTTACAAATAGGGGGGGGGGGAGTCAGTACATAGTTACCAACCTGAGAGATTTTAAATGCGTGAGTAACTATACCAGTTGACTCCAAGTATCGAAATGCACGCCATCGTGTCGGGATTCAATATTTCGACATTAATTATGTCATCATCAGAATTGATGATTATTGGCTAGTATATGGGGACGTACTGAGTATTCGGTACGTTAACACATCAGGTAGTGTAAATAATCACTCCTATGATATTTCCTGAGGCAAACTAATATCTTAATAGCATTTGTAGTAACTTCCATCTGGCTAGATAATCTGGAGGTCGTGTGTTCGATTCCCACACGAACCATTTTTTTTTAAACTTTCATATTGGCTAGTAATTCGGGATATCTAATTTGAATATTTTTATAATCTATTTTTTAACATGATTTAAAAAAATAAATCGGACTTGAAACAATATTCATTCATAATAAGTATTTTGAATATTTAATAAGAACATAAAATATTTATTAATAACATTTATTTTGAATATTTAGGTTTTTCTTTACTTTTGACACCATAACCATGCGTAATATTGTAGTTTCCATCTGGCTAGATAATCTGGAGGTCGATTCCCACTCGAACCATTAAAAAAAATCTATTGGCTAGTAATTGGGGATATCTAATTTGAATAGGCCTATTTTCAATTCCTGATGATGACATAATTAATGTCGAAATATTGAATCCCGACACGATGGCTTGCATTTCGATACTTGGAGTATGTATTATCATGGAGGTATAAAAATATACCTCCATGGTATTATACTATCTTATCTGAGCTTAATCAGTGGACTTTTCGGTCCCCCCCCCCACCCTGATTTTGTGATAAATCGTTATCGCACATGCGTGACAAGGATTTGTTTCTGCAAAATGCGTGTTTCATTCAAAATCACCTTGAAATTCGGGACCGTCCCGGACGATGCGAGACGTTCGATAACTATGTCAGTACATGGAGGTATAAAATATATATTTATACCTCCATGGTCAGTACCACCTTAACCCCACCAAGGTTAGGGCTGTGAGGGTGGTAAGATAATTATGATAATTTGGCACCTCATCTCATGGCTGGACATGACAAGTTCAAGTTCAAGTTTCTCTTTATTGTCACGTAAAAGTTCACATGAAATTCTCTTTCCAAGGTTAAGAAGCAGTACACCATATACAGAAATATAAATAGATAAAAGGTGTTAAAATAAAGATACAATTCATTAGTAAATATAGAAAAATATGAAATAAGATACATAAGCATAGAATCAACTACTGTATATACACTTATAGATTGCAGCTATCTCTTATGACTCGCATTGTTCAATCGGATTGCAGAAGGGAGAAATGAGTTGTTATGACGAGAGGTTTTCTTTAATGAGGGAATAATGCGACCTGATTTACTGAAGTTGATATATTTACTTAGAGGGTGTGTGTTGTCATCTAATATACACTTAAATTTCCTGCTAATGATTTCAAAATAAATATTTTCCATTTCTAGGACATCCAAACCAATTATCTAACTAGCTAACTTTATGATCTTATGTAATTTACCAGCATTTTTCTTTGTTAGGCTATTGCACTATATGATACAGCAGAATGACATAGTCGACTGGATCATGGCCTGGTGAAAAGAAACAATGTATCACGGCCGACATTAAAACATCTCAGTTTCCTTAAGAAGTAAGAGTTTTGGTTAGCTTTTTTATACAATTTTTCAGTGTTAGTTGCCCAAAACAATTTATCATCAATCCATACTCCTAACTACTTATATTCACTAGTAGTACAAACATCAGTGTTATTTATATTTAAAGGTGATTTTTGAGTACTATTTTTCCTGAAATCAAATACAATTTCCTTTGTTTTACTTACATATATAATCAAGGAATTGTTATTGCACCAGTTTACTAAGTTATCAACTTCCTGTCTGTAAGCCCTCTCATCATTATCTTTTATAATACCTGTTAGACATGTGTCATCAGCAAACTTGATTATATGACATGAGTTTGATGTACTTCTAAGGTCGCTGGTATATAATGCAAAAAGTAAGGGTGATAACACACAACCCTGTGGTGCACCAGTATTGGAAGTTATAACATTAGATAGAACATTGCCTATTCTTACACACTGTGTTCGATTCTTTAGGAAGTCCTGAATCCATAAACATAAATAGGGATGGACATTCATACCGATAAGTTTATTTAACAGCAGATTAGGCTTAATAGTATAAAATGCTGAGGAGAAGTCAATAAACAACGTCCTAGCATAGCGTTTGGGCCTGTCTAGTGACTCATATATTGGGTGTAAAAGACATGACACAGCATCTTCTACTCCCTTTTTACTGCAATAAGCAAACTGAAAGACATCAGTAAATTGTTTGGTTTCCTTAATTAATAGATCTTTCACTAGTTTCTCAAAACATTTAGCAATAATTAATTTTGTGTAAGTGCAATTGGCCTATAATCATTAAGTACTTTAGGTTTACTTATTTTCTTTATAGGTGATATGATAGAATTTTTCCACGATGTTGGTACTTGTGATGAATTTAACGACCAGTTAAATACCGGTAGTTTACATAGGATAGGTGCTAATTGTTTGTTACAATATTTCAATATTTTTCCTGATAAATTATCTGATCCAACTGCCTTATTAGTTTTAAGAACACATAAATTTGAATATAATTTTCTTTTTTTTTCTCCAAATTGGTTATAATTTTTAATTATTTATTTATTTATTTTTTAGGGAGAGAGGGGGGGGGGGGGGGGGGGGTCGGCTGCCCAACCCTTGGATCTACTATGCTCGGTCTCCAACTGGAGATGTTGGTGACACTTTTATCAGAATGCTTGCGGCATCAGTTTATATTTTTAGAGCTCTATTGAACGCCAAATGGGAAACTTTTAAAAGTCGACTGTGTTCTAAAGTTGCCCTTTTGCAATTCAATAGAAAATAAGCTGGATTGACACTGAGTAATAACATGCCCTCAACCTTCTATCGACCAATGCACCTAGGTACTTGGCCGAACTTGGCATTTTAGCTATTGGTAAGGCTTAAAAGGCTGAAGCCTATAACACGTAAACTCGAAGTGTAAATTGAATTCGTCCTTTTTGAGAAGAGCTATCGATTGCTAAGGGAAGACTGCAAATAGGTTAAAAAAAAAAATAGGCCTATACGAAAACCATCAAGCAACTAGTTTATTTGCATTATGTGGCAACCCAGTTAGATCTATTTTAGAGTAATCAATTCGACAAAAGTTATAAGGTGAATAAGTTAATTTATGAATGTAGTTAGATGAATATACAACAATGACATAGGCCTACCTTAACGAAACCAACAGACAAATTCCGATATGAGCTACTATATTCCACTTACTTGCAGAAAATCATGTGGCTATTCTTAAAACGAAACGTACTTCCATCCTACTTCTAGAAATGAAACTGAAAATTTAATATAGATTGACTAGATTGGTTTAGATGAATACTGTACAGTCATGGGACTTAGGTTGGGTTTTTCTCCTTCTATTTGTGTACCTCCGTGGAGAGTGTAGTGCCAAATGAGATAGTTTAATGTAGACGTAAGGTATAGGCTAACTCAGAGGCGTAACACCAATGCGATCTCAGAGGGAGAATTACCAGGGACCCCAGTCCAAAGAAGCACTTGAGTGTGTGAAAATGAAAGTTGATTCTACGATTTAATAGCCACTCAATGTAGTCAAAATTAAACGGCAACAAATTCTCATGATCTTTTATCAGCGATTTTCGGCAACCACAGAGACATAATTAATATATACGATGTACCATATAAAATAAAACTTTAAAAAATTGTCTTTTGATGTATTTACTTACATAGTTCAAAACCGTTGAGTCCAATTCCACATCAGCCCAACCATGTTCAGGCTGAGGTGTGGAAATTTGAGGAAATAGTATCTGTAGATGGCCGGTATTGACACTTTATCAAGATATCACATCATCATGATATACGGTAGTCTAAATGTAGCGCCAACAAATTGCTCGTGAATCGTGATCTTTTTTTCAGGGATTTTCGGCAACCACAGAGATCTAATCAATATGAGTGATGTACCATAGAAAATAAAAATAAAGAAACACTTTCTTTGATATATTTAATTTATTTGACCAATTTCAAAGTCGGGAGGCCTCATCATTTTAGGAAATAGTACCTCTAGATGGCCGGAAATGACACTTTTAAATAGTAAATTCAGCATCATCACCACATCACCATTATATAGTCAAAATGAAGCGCTAACAAATTCTCATGATCTTTTATCAACTACCGTATTTTCGACAACCATAAAGATCTAATGAATGTGTTTGATGTAACAGTACCGGTACTATAGAAAATAAAACTTAAAAAAATTGTATTTGATGTATATACTTTACCTACTTCAAAATCGTGAGTCACACCAATCTCAGCCCCACTGTAGCTGGGTTTGTTTGAGGTGGTAAAATTTGGGGAAATACTACGACGTACCCTTAGATTGCCGGATTTGACACTCTTATATAGTAAAAATCATCATCATTGATCTAATTAATTGCTGTGATGTACCATAGTAAATAAAACTTAATTGTCTTTGATGTATTTACTTTACCTACTTCATGTGCCGAAAACCAATCTTATCTTTGCACGCTGCTTGTCATACTTCTCAAATTATTATAAAAGCACACGCACTCGAGTCGTGTATTATAGCATAGAGAAAATAGTTCTATTTTCTCTATGATTATAGGTAGGCCTAATTCAGATGTTTGTGGGCAAGGATACTGGTATGTTGCTATAAAATAAAAAGTACTCTGGCTGTGACAGCGCTCTTTCGTTAAAACCTGGGTCATTAATGCAGTTTATTTCAACAATTTTATAACATCTTCTTGACTTAGGCCTATGTAATTGCGTGTCCACTTCCCCCTTGATCTGCGCCCATAGGTGCATGAGAGTCCACACCACCTCAGGCCAAGCGGCCACGTTGGGCGAAAATTTTAAGAATATGGACTTCTGGGCGCCGGAAATTGCACTCTCATACCTTCAAAATCTTACCAATAATTTATGTTAACAATATAATACAATCATTTTTAATACAATTTAAGTGGGTGCAATCGCACAGTCTGCAGCCCCACCCACTGCATCCGCCCCCAGCATTAATGCAGTTTTTTCAGCATTAATATTCATAATGGTCTTAGGTTAGCGAATAATTTATACTGAACTTCCATGGGACCCACCCCCGGCCCCCACAACTCGTCATTACGCCACTGGGCAAATCTCAGTTTTTGGATTATGAAAGACATCTTTATTTTGGAATAAAACGCATTGCACGTAGACGGAATGCCTAGGTACTGTAGTCAAATATCTTTTGTTACCCTTGGCAGCGGCGGCGCTACAGATTCCCCAAGAAGGGGTTCTTTTGTTGGACACCAATACACAAAGTATCTAACCAAAAAAAGGTAACCATCGTCTATTTATTCTTAGTAAATTAAAGGAGTTCAGGGTTAGCGAGGATATTTTATACTTATTCTTTTCTAGTGTAGTTTTAAGCGTTTTACTTACAATATAATGATGAGGGCAGGCCCGTGAAGAGGGTTGCAACACATCTAGGACATTAATGTTGAATATTTATGTAAGAAATACCGAATAATACGCAGCCTTTATTTTCGATTATGTTTAAAGTTAAGTTCAAGGAAAAAATGGAACAATACGTAGGTAGTTATGAACAATTCCTTTATATTCTGTTATGTTCAAGGGCAGGTTCAAGGAAAAAATAGAACAATACGCTGGTAGTGTATGGGCAATTCCTTAATTTTATGTTATGCACAAGGGTAAGTTCAAGGAAATATTAATAATATTAATATTAATAAAAATAAATAAATAATAATAATAATAATAATAATAATACGTGGATTTATGAGGCACAAATAAACAAGGTCTCTAAGCAGATACATAAGCAAATGAATAAATAGTACATAATAAAATAAATAAAAAGGTATATATACATTGTGCCATCAAATAACAGTATTTATATCAGAGTATTAAAAGTAGGCTTAACAGCAAATATCCACTACTCGCGATTTACAAAATCAGATATTTATATTGAAATCGGCAATAACTCATGTAAGTTGTTCATCCATTTTTACTTAATATACACACGTACATTTCAAAGTGTTTAAATAAAATTTACATATACTTTATAGAAAAGGAAAGATTGAATCATAAACAAAAAGGATAAAATACTGCAAACATTACAGTTATTTATGGTAGTACAAGACTGCAATGTTGATCTTGGGTTTTAGCAGGCATACCGTCATCACTGGATACGTTAAACCTTTAAGTCTCTACATTTACGTAGGGTTTAGTCCGACAGCAATCATAATACCTGCCTGAAAAAACAGATAATAATTAAATTCGTAGGCATCAGAAACAAATTCTTAAAAGATCAAGACCATTTTAATAACAATAACGTGCTTATGTAGCACACAATAAAGCACCACCTACTGTACGTACATTATACCTATCACATACGTACGTAATAATGTCGGTCCATGGACCTGGTCGGTCTACTACGTAATAATATTTTGCAGGTCCCTTCGTATCCAGTCTCATAAAAAGCATAACTGAGATGGGAGAACTGTCATCCGGTACTGTACAGGTTCCAGAAATATAATATAATAAATCTCACTCTTAAAGATGCACTGATGTCATGAGCTAAAAAAACAAATCAATTCCATATTTGAATTGCTTAATTTGTACAAGTAATTACATTACAATTAAACATTCTAATAAGAACAAATTTTCCCCGTTACCAGTCAAATAATATACCTATCTTTTCTTTAATCTTTTGCATGAACACTTAAATTGGCTGGTATTTGAACATTTTTGTAGTAAGATGTAAAAAATGATTAAATATTTTAACTGTTTCTGCTTGGAAGTTAATGACTTATTTGATCATTTTAACAGCTATTCTACATTTTAATTAGATTTTTTATTTATTTGTTTTTTGGCAGACAGTGTATTGTGTCTTCAATGTCATGATGTGATTTCTTATAAAAACACAAAAAATATCACTCAACAACAGCTGTTCAAGCTCAATTGCACTATTTTAATTAAAATATTAAAATTTAACTTTGTTTCATCCAAGGTCAAATACAAGAAAGCAAACTACTGTTTGAAACAAACATCAATACTATTCACCAGATCTCATTTACAACAAAACGTGATATTAACAAGTTGATCTGGTTTAAATGTTAATTTTAAAAACAAAAAAGAAAAGAAATTATATCACTACATCATTACATTACTACATCGAATATTTCAATTTAAATTTCAGTAAAATCTCAACTTAAATACAAATGCAATGCATAATTATTGGTAAACATTGTGTGTGTGTAGACTGTAAAGTAAAAACGCAGGTGCTTTAGAAAATTAGCATAACACATGTGTCATAATATAAGGCAGCTGTCTTAGGACACATGTTGCTTAAAACACAATTGTCTTCGAACACAACTGTATAACACATGTGCGTTAGACACTTATGCAGTTATGTTTGGTTTGTCACAAAACATCAGTATATTAAAAACTCAATACCTACCTACAGTACTTAAAATACATAATGCTTACTAACCAGTCTATTTAGTGAATAATATTAAATTCGATCAGATTTTAAATAAATGTTCCATAATTTACATTACTATCGTTATCATCATCATCCTCATTCAGTGGTGGATTAAAAAAAAAAATGAAAATTGTAATTTAATTTAGGTCTGAGAGTGCAATTTCTAGCCTTTCAAGGTGCCAAAATATATTTTCTTGCCTCAGCTCCAACCATGGTGGGGCTAAGGTTGTCTAGACCCTCCGTCTGTGGAAATCCCTTCCTGGGCCCCCTCTATCTCGAATTCCTGGATCCGCCACTGTCATCCCCATGAGGCAAAAACATCAGTACATTTCAGAATGAGTTAAGTATAGCTAACATCATATCAAATTACTATGGTTACTGAAATAATAAGGATCTAAAACATAACCATTTGGAGGCCACAGAATATGCAGGTTCGAATCTCTCCATTGGATAAACCATATAATCAATGGCAGCTGGTATCCCTTAAATCACAAGTTTTGAGAGGTGTTGCAGCCAGGAGAAATTTAGCCTACTCGGTCACTCTTGTATTTACATGCTTTTGGTTAAACAGATAAATAATTTAAACAAACTCAACAATATTATTCGGCACATCGTATGGGTGGAATGTTGGTAACCCCTGGCACCATGGTACAGTTCGGTAGACAATGCCGTAGCCAGCTATTGGGACAGTCCCAAAAGTTTTCTAATGGGTCCACGAAGAATGGGTCCAGATTTCTCATATTTAGCTTAAAATGGGCAACATTTAAGAAAATGGGTCCAGATTTTTCATATTTTTGCGTAAAATCGGCCCACATTGTTTGAATTTACACGTAAAGTGGGTCCACACTGATATTGTCCCGCACTGTTTGAAAATCCTGACTACGGCATTGTTGGTAGATCTTATTGTACTATACCATGTTGCAAGGAGTAATAATGTTTTTATAGGGCACTAATTATAAATGGGTTCTGGTACAGCCATACCATTTGACTATGTTGGTATAACTTACATATGTAGCATAAATCTGAACATGGTAGACACCGTGTAACCATGGTAAGTCTTTATATACCACCAAGGTGTCTTTATGCTTTATAATAACAATTCATATGGTGAAGACACTGTGTTAACATGGTTATTTTTACCATAGTGGTTAACCTGGTAAAGACAGTGTGTTATAATGAGGGGTATTTTTTTTATACCATATTGTTACACATTTACTGTAGCTGTCAAAGAAATACCATTGGTAGGTACAATGTTATCCGCATATTTTGACATTAACAACCAATACAGTATATCATGCGAAATTGTACTCAAACTTATACAAGACCATATAATATCATGGTACATAATACACTATGCAACATCAATTACAAAGGATAACCAAACATTATTATACATTATATACATTATTGTACATACTTACATTTAAGTATTTGCTGGTACATTGAGATAGTATTACCACTTATTAGCCCAAGGGAAGCACAAGGAATCAAGTACATGTTACTGGAAAAATGTTAATTGTTTTAAACAGAAAATGTGTCAAAGTTCATCATTTTTATTGGTACATATTTTACTGCAAGGAACATAAAAGAAGACTGTATTTAGCAGATGTCGAAAGCACAAAGTGCCTGAGAATAGCTTTGAATTCCCTAAAGAAAGCCTGTTTTATTATGCCGCAGTATGTGGTTTAGAGAAACGTGCGGGATGCAAATACATGAAAATAATAGAAATGTCAAAAGAAAACCAGAGTAGTGTAAGCAGGTTAAGTTTATATAAGCCGGGCACACATCGCGCTGTATGATGCCTCATACGACTGTCGGCCAACAAACCCAACTCCGCTCTCTATGAACGTCTGACAACGCAACACCATCTGATGATTATTGATGGCAGACATGAGCGGAATGCCTCTTAAAAACTAGATGTTGCATGCACCTTCTTCGCATGTGCATTTCCTGTAGGAATTGTGCGTCGGATGATGACTGACAGGTGCAACGTGTACCTAGCTCTACAACAGCTGACAAATTCCCTTTGTAACCAATTTGCTCTGAATAAGCTGAAATGTCAGATTTAAAGAACTTTGCTCACATTAAATGGTAATATAAAGTCGTTTGAGAATGGAATATTACCATACCCCTAAGTTCCACACATTGTCAGATGGCTATAGATAAGGCCTATATTATATACCATAAAATAATCACACAAACAATATATACAAAAACCATAGTATTATAATATATAATTTCCTTTTCTTTAAAGTTTGCATCAAACTACATTGGCTACTTTACAAACAATAACAATTACCTTAAAAACAAAGAAATGTATATTTAAAGTGCACTACTGCACTCAAGGTTTTGTAACCTGGAATTCTGGGAAATGACATTTAAAGTGCTTGTCTTTGGCGTACATGTTTCTATCATGACCCTGTCATCCACGACAACCAACCAAAGCTTTCTGCTATCATGACCCTTGGTCTATGACCTGCCAATTGTTTTCCTTTTCATGACCCTATGAACTGTTAATGGAATCTCTATCATAAACACTAAAATCTGTCAATGTCCTTTATTATGACCCTACATACAAGATTCAAATAGGGGTGCTGATGGGATCAGCGAAGTCAGTTGATGGTCACTAATTTGCAAAATAAGGTAATTTTTAACTACATGACGGTTTTTTTTTGGGGGGGGGGGGGGGAAAGTAATTTTTATTGGTATTACATGAAGAAGATTTGTATACACTATACATTTTCAAGTAATAAATTGACTTTTTTTTTTCTGCCAAAATATGGAAATCAACAAATTTAACAAATCCAATTGTAATTTTTGCTTGTTTCCTTTGGATGAAAACTAAAGCCAGAGTGGTTAAAAGTACATAATCACTCTGAGCATAAAAAAAAAGAAAAAGAAAAGGGGATTTCCCACTAGTGTAATACCCAAACTACTTCCTGTCTTTGCTATGCAGGTTTGTGCTGAAACATGCTCTAGTGAAAGAGATCGTGGTTTGCACATAAAAGAGAATGATCTATTTGGATTATATGGCAACCCACATTTGAGCCCAATTATAAATATTATAATAAAAGTCAGGTTATAGTCATAATCCATCACCTGTTATTTTACTATTCCTTATTATTCTTTTTGCACGTTTATAACAGATTTTGATCATTTTGAATGTTTAATTCATTTCTTCAATTGAATTGTTAAGGAGTTTTTCCTAGATTTCACTAATTTGTGCTCAGTAACGATTAGAATGTAACTATACATAAGGTTTACTATCTGGGAAAAACCCCTTAGACATTCATTAAAACTTTGAATATTTCATTTTAATGATAAATTAAGTTATCAAACCACAAACGAGACACAGATCAAATCAAACCAGTTTTTGATTCACAGACGCCTATAAAAATCAATCAGCCAATTTAAGGGTCTATGCAAAGAATAATATATATATATATGAAGGTTTGGATGGCGAGTTGACAATAAGTATTATATTAATGATGTGTGTAACAATGGCTGAATCTCAGTGGAATACATTACTGTATAGTTACATACAAGTATGCCAAACCAACAGTTACATATATTATATATCTAAATTATATACAGTATACTGGTATGTTTACTCATATCTAAACCTTCACTGTCTACGTACTCATATTACATGTTTAATTCTGAATCGTACCACACACATACCCCCTCCAGGAAAGCTCTTGGGCTCACTTTGTCTATTTATATCCTTTTTTAAAGGAGATGACATCTTACCATTAAACATACTTAAATAATCTATAAAAATACTCCAAATATTTATAGAATAAAACTGGGACATATCTTTTCTGGGTCATGTTTAAGTACAAAGGCTCACATAATCGCATACACCATAACTATTCTATTAATATTATTATCATCAGTATTATATTTTATCAATAAATAAATCGTATTGCATCAAATATGGTGTAGAAATTTACAACAGTACTATGGCAACACCAAAGCCAATATATACTTAAATTTGGAAATAATTTGATGTTGATCAACTTTTTCTCATCCAAAGCCTTTCTTTTTGGCAACCCAACAGCCAAACCATATCTTAAAGATGTATTGTCCCCATGCAAAATACCAAAAAAAACGTAAAACCATTTTTGAAATTAACATGCACATTTTGATGTATGCCTAACATAAAATTACATAGAAATTAGCATACTTAAAAAATGTTTACCGACAATTTTACAGCAAAAAATGATAGAAACACTTCCAGTCACTGAATGTGTTTTATTATTACTATCCAGTATAAGAATCAGGGTACACATATTTAAAATTCAGTCATTTCTATGCTTCAGTTAATAATTGGTATGTAACTGCAAAATGAGCAAGTTAATTTCAGAATTATTTTTCATGATTTTTTGTCATTTTCAGGTGATAATACTGTACATCTGTAAGCCATGCCAGTGTACACAAAGTTTGATCTGATAAATCTATCTAACAAATTTATCTGATAATTATTCAAATTTAAGGCATGCAGGCAGACACTTCTGAACTGAATTCTCACTGTTAGAGATGTAAAATACAAATATGCAAGAAATAAATAGTTACTACAGTATGTACATATTACACAAGTAATATCTCAATGTTGTATTTGGCATACTACACTACTACATTATTTATATTAATCTACAATTCAGAAAGCTGATTTTTAATATATTATATCATAAATATGATTAACTTATATTTGTTTTTATGAAGAAAAGATATTGCCTTAATTAAAAACATCATTTATAATAATGATTGTTAATAAGATTGTAGAAAAAATAAAAAATAAAATAATAATAAAATAAATTGACTCCATACTTATTTAATAAATATGATTGCTAATAAGATTGTGGAAAAAATAAAATAAAATATTAATAAAATAAATTGACTCCATACTTAATTAATAAATATGAAATTAAACTTAAAATTTTGCCACTTTTTTTTTTTTTTTAATATTGTGGATATCATTATAATATATTTGGTATAAAACAATGATCTGAATATAAGGTAATCATAAATAAAACAATAATAATTTAAAATATCACAACAATTAATATTAATTAATATATGCCATTAATTGCCACTTGCATACTTTGGAACAGACAAAAAATGGACAAATACAAACACTGATAATATACCGTATATACTCATATAAGATTTTTGGACGATTTTTGTATGTCTGGCTTATAAGAAATCGCCCTGTTTCATCGTAGGAATTCCCACTTTTTTCTGCTGTTTATGGTCTTGGTATTGCATCTAGCTGGCTAAAAACAGAGCCAAATGCAAGGCTGATCTTCAAAAATTTATGAGTTTTTAAATGTTCATCAAAAACCTTATTTCCCCGTATTTAAAATTGCGTTCATTCATACTAACATTTAGTAGCTTCATTGCAGTAGCTAATTCATGTGATTTAATAAATCTAAAATTTGTATGTTGTGCGTATAAGACAACCGCTGTTTTTTATCGTAATTTGCTATTTTAGGCCTCGTCTTATACGTGAGTATATACGGTACCTCCTCGATATATATCGCATAATGTACTTTTGTATGTGCATAATAAATACTCCTGTGATATTTTTTTTTATATAATAAATAATTCTTTAGTAACCATACCATTCCATGTGCTCATGCAATTATATTGTACAGCAACGTTAAGACAGGTTTATAAAAGCAATAAGGCATTATATAAATAAATACTTTAGAACTATATTACAGGTTTTTTGTGACCGTGTTTCCGACTGAACAATACCACTGCTCTCAAGCCAGGCAATCTCTTTATTGCTGGAATGGCGTAACATGGAACATGTAACAACGGTTGCACACACGCACCGCTTTTCTTTGACCGTAGCGTGGTAGTGGCACCGAGTTGGCTGAGCATCTAGCACAAAAAATCTGGAAATAAACATAAAATATTGTCAATACCTAAATCATTTAAAGCCCCATTCCCGGCAAAATTTCAATTTTTAAGAAAAATCTAATTTTTGTATAATGTTATAAAGATTTATAAATATAATATGGAATTGCTAGTTTAACTGAATTTAGACATTCCTAAGAAT
>NW_022741618.1:1338794-1475803 GCF_011630105.1 Anneissia japonica | reverse complement strand
TTGTGTTCCACACAAAAAATAAATGCGGATGAATTTTTCATGTTGATTTTGCGATAGGTCGTGAGAAGAAATATCGTAGGCGCCGAAAACATTAGCCTATCCAACGCTGTTGGCTAGGCCTAGCCTTATCTCGATTTTAGGTTCTGTTATCACACATAAAAACGGCCGACATGATATTTTCCATTGCTAGTATTGACACTTGTGAAATATAATATTTCATAGGAATTATTTCAAATTTGTTAAAAAACTGATTCTGACTGAGATTTTGACACTTAAACAAACATAATCTCAGTCTAACCGAACGACCGCATTGTGCGAGATGCGAAGTACAAAAAGTAATCTTATTAGAGAGGGCGCACTTTATTGACTGTATAAAGTATATATAAAAGCGAGAGTATTCCAGTGGATGCGATCTACAACCTCTGAATTTGCCTAGTAACGATGAATTCGTCGAGAAAATGGTAATATTTTATGAGAAATAGTCTGTATTTCTCATTTTTTTTATTCTTTTTCGTAAAAATAAAATTCATGCCAATATTTTTCCATGATTTATAATAATTGGAGTAATGCAAATGCATATTTTCTAAAAAAAGTCATTTTTAGTGAAATTTTGCCGGGAATGGGGCTTTAAATATGACCACAAAATATATTACTTTTTAGAATATAATGAGTTATTGATGCATAAACTTGTGTTTTACACAAAATAACTCAGTGTCATATGACAAAGTCTGATGCAATTTATCTTCCAAAGTCATGAGAATATTAAACATGTTTAGAATGATGTGATCGTCCCAAATTTAAACCTACTGCATTTGCATTTAACCCACACCCTCAGCTTTGGAGTTGCCTCACACGAGATTAAGAATATCTCAGATATCTATGGGAACACTCCTTAGATTTCCAGTCACTATAGGAGCAAGAAGCATTATATTATCAAATAAATTTTAATTATTTGTAAAAAAATAATAACTATAATATGAATTTCAGTAAAATAATTGTAAAAAATTAATCATATTTAAGTTATTCATATTTCAATTTTCCAACAGCAAAAATAGAATAAATGACAAGCGCCAGTAGGATTGTTCAAGATCCCTTAGAAACTGATTCTACATACTCCACACATATTGGCACATGTTGTTGTGAGCGGTTTACTTTACATACAAGAATTAATTTAAAATCAGTGTAGACAAGAGTGTAGACAAGAGTGGAGCAGAGGAATCAGGTTTGTTTTTTAAATGGAATGGAAGGGGAGCAGTGACGTCTCTAGGGGTATTAAAATGGGGAAGGGGGAGATGAGGTAATGTGGTATGATATGATTTTGCATAATATTTTGCTTCAAATATTTCAATATGGGTAGGGGGAGGGGGCAACTGGTGGTGCAAGCTCTTTCTGGAGGGAGTGCACTCCATGTGCTCCCCTTAGATACGCCACTGAAAGTGAGGAGATTATCTACTATGATGAAAAGAAAGGGGTTAAGGGTGAATTAAAGTATTGGAAAAACATTAAACAGACTTAAGGAAGTACTTGTGTCTAGTTTCAAACATAATTATGTTCAAGTGGGAGAAAATCACAAGATACCCACGAGGAAGTACAAATTTAGAAAGTTGTTTACACAGGAGTTTTAGTCATCTGATTGGAGACATTTCACCACTACAAAGATAAACATATGAGCAGGAAAAGCATTAAACAGGTCATTTGCAACGTTTATAAAGATGGCCGATAAATTTGTAGTGGAGATGTAGCTTGGTTGTTATGATGCTTGTATACCAATCACAGGGTCCTGGGTTAAAAACCTGAGACAGCACGACAAAAAAAAAAAAAAAAGTAAAACTTAACAAGGCATCTTACTTATTATTAACTTGATTTTGTTTTCTAGTCTTACAACCTGTCTCTTATACACATCTAGATGTGTATAAGAGACAGACAAGGCATCTTACTTATTATTAACTTGATTTTGTTTAAGAGTGGCCAGTGGTGGCACCGGGGGAGGATATTTTCCCCTGTCGTTCAACGCACGACTAGGTCGTCAGATCAAAAATTTTAAAAAGTAATAATTAGCCTATCCGAATAACGTTATTGTGACTGCCAATCCCTTAATATTGTGGTCTAAAAGCACATTTTGGACCATACTAAGCCATAGAAACTCTGCCTGTGAACCAACCCTACAAGAGAGTTTTCATTCTGGGCTGTCGACCAAGGCTTTGTCAGCCCCCTGGCTCGGACCCCTCCATCGGACATGTCGGACCCTCTATAAATATAGTTTTAAAAAAATGTAGAATTGCAGTGTTTAAGTGTGAATATATTTTGGGGAGTGTAATCATAAAGGGAGGACAATGTACAGATACACTATCCATAAGAAATTTGTCCTCCAAAATATCTCAAGTCTACACTTAATCTTTTTCAAATCTTATATGCAAATTTCTATTAAATATAAGATATATAAAGATAGGCAATAGATGAAGGATTGAGGTGTTTGAGGATGGATATCTTACGGAATTTACAAAAGGAGAAATTTGGGCATGTAACTCAAGGTTATAAGAGATTATGCCAAGGTACCAACCAGTACTGTATAAGAACTTCACTCATTTTACATAGAAAAGGGAAAATCAGCAGGTACTTTTCAAAATCTATGTCCTTAAAGCCAAAAATAACAGACAACAGATTTTTTGATTTTTGGTTGTTTAGGTTTGGGCAACACAAACCCTTTTTTATCTGGTCCAATCTTGCACATACGGAAAGCAAATTATTTTGTTAAGTTATTAAATTTAGAAAATATAACTGGATATTTAGATTTATTTTTCGGTGTAAACACCAAGGATAATCCCCAAAAGTCTGAAAAGACTTATTTCCAGTGGTCCTTCTGCTGGTGATTGGGTAGTACACTGGGAGACAATTCCTTACTCTTTTTTCAAAGAGTGAACTGCGATCTTTAACATTCACATGGGCCATTTTGCACATAGGACCAACGGCTTAAAGTCAGACTCCGGAGGAAAAAAAAATTGATATGTTGTAGAACTGATTTTTCTAAGACAGAAAAAAGTTGTTTGACAAAAAACTGGGGAACGGTGAACAAGATACAGATTTTTGAATATTTAAAAACTGGGGGAAAAAGGGGCGTAACCACCCATTTTTACACCTTTTTCCCCCAGTTTTTAAATATTCAAAAATCTGTATCTCATTCACCGTTGCTCAGTTTTTGATCAAACTACTTTTTTATGTCTTAGAAAAATCAGTTCTACAACATATAAAAAATTTTTTTCCTCCGGAGCCTGACTTTAACGTCTCATCCGAAAGACGATGCGCTTTTGAAACTCGCATTCCAACCCTCCAGCTGAAACACATGGAGAGCAGCATTGGGAATTGAACCGGGGCCAAGAGATCGCGACAGTTCAGTGCACACACAGTGGCTACCACCAGTTTAGCCGACTGAGCTAAGCTGCTTTGAATGTTATTTGGTATATTTAACTTATGAGCTTTCAAATGAAAATTATGAGAAAACGAATTTCTCCCCAATCCAAGTTGAGAACACATTATGGTCCTTTTAAATAATGTTTAATTTAATTTACAATATCTTTTTCAGATTTTATGTAACAGTATATCTTTAAACAGTTGACAAGAAAATATAAATAAAAAAAATCAGCTTCGAGACCTTACCTTTCCACAATTTCTACAGTGATGCTTGCGTCTGAGGACAGTAAACTGCCCTTTGCATGAATAACAATGTGTACACTGCTCATCAGGTTGCCAAGACGGTAAACCTATAATATCAACAACAAAAAGAAGAATGCAGGTTGAGAATATACTTTGCTATAAGTTTATAGATACATTTAGTTGCCTGTGCATACCAGTGTTTCCCAACTTGGAGTCCGCAAAAAATAATTGGGGCTCTCCACCAAGTCAAAACGGTTAGTTTTCTAATCTTACAACAGTGTGAATAACATCTTACTGCTAATCATTAAGAGCCTTACTAAAAATATAATGAAAAAGCTTCAACGTTGTATTTTTGTGGTGAATCATCTTCTGTTTAAAATCTTATCATTCTATTGGTAGAATATGGAGAATGAGTAAATTAAACTTGGGGGTCTGCAAAAAACTTTCCCGAGGGGTATGTGAATGCAAAAAGGTTAGGAACCACTGGTGTGTGCTATATGCTGGCGTTTGTACAATGCCCTATACTATGCTTGATAACTGAGTGGATAGATAATGGCTGAAAAACGTGAAGTGAATGAAGTAATTCCATGCATACAGAACATAGTTTTCAGCATGTATTTTAACAAAATGAAATGGATATCCAACCTATAAAACGATATCTAACTTATGACCAACCTTCAACTCTTTGACCCGATTTATTTCTACTCCGACTGCTGTTATGTCGTCTCCTCTCATCTCCAGCAGCTCTTCCGCTGTGATTACTATTATGCCGTACCCTTCTATCCCCACTGCTGTGTCTCGTACACCGCTCGTCCCCTCGTCCACTGTGCCCACTTCCGTTCCTGTGTCGCTCTTCGAACACTTCTGGCAGAGGTGAAGCTGAAGGATTGATGTGGTTCAAGAAGGTAGTGGTGTTCTCATCCAGGTTGTTCTCAGGGAGAGTTTGAACCAGATTGCTCAGGTCAAATGGATCAAGACATTTGACCTCAAAAACAGTTTTTAGAATGTTCCTCAGGTCACTTACATAATTCGACTGAAGCTGATCTGCAACACCTGAACCGACAGAGAATGTTTGTTGAATTAGTGAAATCACGGATATCTTTTTCGATTTTTAATGAATTTTGTGAAATCATACCTCATCATACAAAATCAAGAATATTATTCATTCATCAATAACATTAGTCTTAAATTGTAACATATGTTTATTTATTAATGTACTACAACTCCTGTAGCAAGTTAATGGCTGCTTGTTGTATTGGTATTAAAATCATAAAGATATATTAATATGATCTGTCAGCATTTAATTTCTTAATGTATGCATATTTCACAGGAAAGGAGACTAAAACGAGATCCTTATTAAAAGTACCATGCACAGCAATTAACTTTGACTTTATTTTACCAATTTCTTTTGGTGCATTCTAAGAGATAATTAGTCTCACCTGCAACACAAACAAACAAACGATGGACAAGATCACTCGTACTACTGAATCTTGACCTTGTTTCTTCTTTGGCTGCTTGTTCAGCAGCTTCAATTGCCATAGCAATCTCACGATCATCATGGTTATCTGATAAGTAGGAAGTGGAATCGCTACCACTAGAAAAGAAAGGGTTGATGGTTATTACCTTGCTGAAGTTTACAAAACGAAATCAATGTTTTAGCACTTTATTTAATTACTAAGAAAACTGCTGGAGACTACCAGCAGTCTTTAATTCACACAATTATTAAAATTTTTTTTTTTCATTTTATAACCTAATTAAATAGTTAAGATAGAAACACCAGATATTTTTAGACCTTGTCTACCATGGTACATATTAATAATTACTAGATATTAATCTATAATAATATAACAAATAATAAAACAAATAATTTAATAGGAAATTAGATGTGATGGCTACCAGCACACTTTAGTTCACAGAAATATAATTATGTGATAATCTGAGAAAATCGGAAGAGAATCATCGTTACAAGTATTCATCTGATTTTAGCTTTCAACTATAAATGTGAAATCTATAAAATATAAAAATATATAAAAAATATCAAAAAAACAATAGTATCATTTTTGCCTTTTATTACACTATTTTGCCTAGATGTCTATGCTTGGTTATAGATACCCAGATTTACACGAGCAGTGCGCATCAGTGACTTGGCCTTTGCCGACAACAAGGTTGACTGAATGCGGCTTTTCCCTCTTCCTTTGGGAGCGAAATGCAGAGGCTTTTACAGCAATTTCCCTGCCATGTTCCATGAAATAGATTATACACTATGAATATATGATTCATTTGCATACCGCCTACCCTGAATTCTCTTTCTTAAAGAAGGTAGATAGCAAAGAAAATCTTTGCCAACTCGGTAAGTCTAGCCGCCATTGTCTAAGGTTTTCGTGACTTTGTGGGCGGGGCTTCGCGTCCTTGTCGACATGTCAATTCAGTCTCTGCTTCCATTTGTGGAATGTAGAATTTCTAAATTTTGGGTAAGGCACAAATTTTGTATGGCCTAATTTAAGAGTTCAGTTTTCTGGTGGCACTGAAATGGTACATTAACAATTTGATCTAACAGTATTGAACAGGGGAAAATCAAGATGATACTATGCAAGGGGGTCCAGGGGGGCATGCCCCCATGAAAATTGTGTATTCTAGACACCCAAAAAAAACCTCTAAGGCGTTTTGGGAGAGCAATTATTATTTTTTCTTTCTTTTTTTAATTTTTTATACTCTCCAAATGAGGGGGGGGGGGAGGCGCTGCAGCCTGCCCAGCCCTCCTCTAAATCCGCCCTTGTTGGATATGTTTGAATGTGATTAATGTTTAAGAGTTTGACCAAAAAAAATTGTCTTCTTAACTTTTTCATAGTCATGTTTAAATGGATGGATTTATTTGGTGTAAAAACCAAGGATAGCCCACAAAAGTCTGAAGAAAAATTACTTCCAGTGGGTCTAGTACACAGTACACCAGAAGACAATCTCCTACCTTTTGTGAATAGTGTAATGCATTCCTTAACGTGCACATATTGCCCATAGGACCGACGTCTTAAACGTCTCAATCGGAAGACGGTGCGCTACTGTAACTTGTATTCCAGCCCTCCAGCTGAAACACAAGGAAAGCAGCGATGGAAATTGAAACGGGGACCCAGAGATCTCCACGATTCAGCGCACACACAGTGGCTATCAGCAGTTTAAGCTGCTGTTTGTCTTCCAGATCAATTACTTAAATATATGTAGTGAATGTTTATAATATTTATCATTAATTATTATTGTAACCTGTCATATTTTATTACTCTTGGTTCTATACTGAATAAAAAAAATGCAACACTACAAATATAATCAACTATTACTTTCATTCAATGGCATTAAGTAACATTATACGGGAAATAATGACAGGTGTCTCCAGTAGCCAATTGGCTCATCAATACATAAGCAGTGAGAGATTCTTTTATGGCTGCCCTTGAATACCGTACCCTCTTGGTGATTCAGTTTATTTGCTGGTAATCCTGTAAGTCTGATAGAATAACTTCAGACTTCTGTCAATATTTTCATGTCTTAGGGACCATATGTTATATTCATCACTTTCACAAAAGTGAAAACATACACTTTTGGGGAAGAGGGTTTTAAATGTAAGCCTATACTCATTTATGAAAAGATAAATGATGTTATCAAAATGACAAAAACCATCAATTTATTGTGTAACATATTAGGGGGCAGGGACAGAGAGGTAACAGAAAAGAGTATGTTTTGTACTTTTGTGAAATGATGAAAATAACGGATGTCTCCTTATAAAAACAAGCAACTGTACAATTTGAAATGCTATAAATAAAACTGCTAGTTTCAATGTATAAACCCGGGCACTGAATGGTCGTCGGCCAACACGCGATTCTATCGAGAACACAATGCGACGCATGCACGCGCAACGGATCCGTTCAGACTGTCACAAACAGTTAGCAGACGGCGTCGTGTCATCTAGCACTCACAGAGATCGGAGTAGGATTCATTGTGTGACGGTCGTACGAACGTTGTACGATGCAGTCAGTGCCCGGCTTAAGCAAGCTTAATTCTATGACTGCAATAGTATAGAAAAAAAAAAAACAAGCACAATGATTCACCTGTCATCAGACTCCCATTTGAATTCATCGTTTTGTGCTTCTGACAAAGCACACGTTGAACAAGAACAGGTTGAGCATTCATCATCGTCATCATACTCCTCTCCATCATCGCTTAATCCGCCATGAGTGTCGGCAGTACTCCTCGACCTTATCTTAAGCCCTGCCCCTGCGTGATGACCTACAATGCGATTCTGGGATAGTGACGACATTGAGCTACCAGAGCTGGCAACACTCGGTGTTCTTGTGTGAGACTTTATTCCATTGACATTACTGTGACTAGTCTCTGTCATAGTAGATTTACTCAGGTAGAAAACATCTGCATCATCATCATCCTCCGCTTCAAGGAGCATCTCACTCTGAGGACTTGTGTGATCGTAATACTCTGCATTTTCGAGATCGGAAAGAAAGCGGGTCATTGTGTAATCACTACACATTTCCAATTCGAGAGTCGACTTCTTGTTAAGTTCTGCAGTAGGTCTATCATATTCAGCGATAGTTGGATACTCTCGGTTGGTTAACCTAGCTTTGCATTCCAAAAGTATATTTTCATCAGGTTCACTACCTTTACGACCCAGAGTAGTTCCTGCATCATCACTCCCTTCCCTTGAACTGCACTCTGTATTCGCCCCGCTTCTGTTTCGCCCATTCGCTGTAAGATAGCATTTCTTCGCTGGTTCCTTATCAGACACATCTGAGCTTGTCCCTGACTCACTTGTCCTTATTTCCCGCTTGTTCCTTGAGGATGGTGCTTTCTTGGACCCTGAATTGGCAGAATCATCTTCTCCAGGCTTTTGGGATTGCACAATAATTTCTTCTGTCAAAGCCGAGTCTCTACTGAGGGAGGAGGACAAAGCATCTGTGCCATTACACTGTGAAGAGCTTCTCCGGCGCGACTGACTATGATGGCATCCATTGTTACTGCCGCTAGACCGCCTCCTCTCACTCGACCTCCTACATCTTTTGTGATTATTGTGCGAGTCATCACCATTGGTTTCAGTAGTGCTATTAACTTGTATTGTTGGCAGATTGCTATCATCAATTAAATTGTCTCTTGCATTATTTATGTTTTCTCTTGCATCCTTCAGTTTCTGAACACTGTCTAACATTTCATCAGATACCTGTGTACTACCGGAGAAAGGAATTGAATCTGCAACTAAATATTCAAGCATCTGATCGGAAAAATCGTTCCCACTGGATTTTCTTGCCATTACTTGATCCAGATCATAATCTGTTGGGAAGCTACTGCATAAAGTAGATCGTTCTGTTAGTGTACTGACACTAGCTGGTGATTGGCCGAACATGTCCATTTGACCAATACTTCTGATTGGTGATTGGATGTGATTGTCTGTGCGCCCATGAAGCCTTGGAATTGCTTGACTGGCAGAGGTTCCATTGAGAGCCACTAGCTCTTTCTCGATGTCTTCCCAAGAGAGGTCAGTACTGCTCAATGCTTTTTCTAATAGATGTAATTCAATACTGGTCAGTGTACATAGCAGTTCCCTGTGGATATTAATAATATGAAACCTTTTAATTAAATTCTACTATTACAAAATTGAATATCAGGAGAACTCTGATTGTGGAATGTTTTATTAATCAACGTTTTAACAGAATGCATCAGATTATTTTAACAAAAAGAAAGACAAAACAGAATGGAAGGAAATTAAAGAGGAATATATAGAAGTAGAATGTAATGTAGTTTTGTTTTGTTTCTTTATATTTTGTTGAAAGGGGAATAAATAGACACATTTTACAATAAGCAAAGTGTGGTCTATATAGGGAAGTAAATACCTCTACTCGTGATGAGTTCCAGGGGATAGTACCTGAAAGGGTCTCATCCAGGGTTACGGAAAATTTAATGCAAAAAACTAAATATTTAAAAATAAGTAATTAAAAATTAAAAAAATAAATTAATGGAAGGAAAAAAAAGTTCAAATAGAGAAAATAGTGAGAGAAAGTTGAGAGTTGGCTTTCGAATAGGAGTGGAATTGGTTTAGGGCTGGGCAATATTTTAACATGGGCCAAGTTTGTAGATTAAACCAATTTGAAGGTCAAATGATCATGCATAGTCGCAAAATGACTTACCACTTTACGCTCAGATCTAACAATTTCTTTAGACCATCTGTGTCAGTTCCTACAAATTATTGTTGTCATGTCAACACAAATTATGAATGCAGTACTCACTCCAGTCTTTTTCAAAACAACTTTTAACAAGACAAGATCAAAATGGAGTAGATCTGAATTGTTTCTTTGTGGCAGCTTATATTCTCCACTCACCTGATCTTTCTGAGGACATGTTGATACGGTCTAAACAATTCCGACATCTGAGATGCTGGCATGTCAACATTTAAAGGGCCATCTGGAAAGATCACCAATCCACTATACCAAAAATCAGGAGAAAATATTAAAATAATTGTGTATCCAAACATAAATAGATGATATGTATAGGGAACAGACACCATACATTAGAGATTAGAGTACATATATTTTCAACATGCACTTCTGTACACACAGTGTACTTCTTCATGTGAATAATAAATTACTTTCATGTGAATGATAAATCAATAGTGCATTCACATTCAATCACAATTTTCGCATTGAAAAGCCTAGCAAACCGATCAGAAAATCTGATCAGTATGTAAGAATAATAAACACATTATGAATATTTACCAGCTCCTTTGCCTCCCCCTAGAATATATCCGGCATCAAGTCTATCACAGATTATGCAAACTCAATGCATCCAAAGCCAAACATCCTGAAGATATTCCTACTTGCCTACTCAAGGAATTTGCCCATGAACTGTGTGTCCCCTTAACGCAAAAAGAGGATGTTTCCCCCGAGGCCTGGAAGATAGTCTTAATAACTCCAGTACCAAAAACTAAGTCAATTGAAGATGTCAACCAGTTACGACCCATATCGATAACGCTCACTTTGGCTCGCTTATTTGAAGGATTCCTCAGTGACTGGATTTTAGATAACATTAAACTAAAACTTGATCACCGACAATATGGGAATCTTAAAGGCAGCTCAATAACGCATGGAAGCTTTATAATAAATCTATACACTAGACTCTAAAGTTAAATCTTGTTTCATAAAAAAAATAATAACAGAGATTTATAAAGCACAAATTCCAAAAATATCAGAGGCACAGTATACATAATATATAAATTACAAGCAAATTCGGGGCAAAACCCCATCTAAATCACATCTCCGTGAACTTATCATGCTGATTCTGACCAATAATAACTTTGTTTTCGGCGACGGTCATTACCTTCAAATTCATGGCACAGCGACGACACTTTTGGTGAAGACCCCACTTCAAATTTGGCCAACGTCGATTGCTCGTCTCCTCAAATAACCCTCAAATTTCTTATTCCAAATTTGGAATAAATGACAAAATAAAAAGCAAAATAAAATCATTTTCATTTCTTGTAATATTTAATTGTGTTAAAAGGGACAAAACAACATATCCACAAGAGTGTTTATGTTGTCTCCTGATCAAAAAGATGGTGTCATTAGCATATTTTACTATTATTATGGTTATCTTTATTTCATGTGTTTTCTACCTTCATTAAATGCATTTTTTTTTGTTTAAAACTGGTCAAAATAAATGGGGAACTGAATTTAATCATCCCACGATTTAATTAAGAAGTATACAAATTAAGAATTATTTAAAATAGAACAGAATAACAACACATCCCTAGTAATATTTACAGTATAGTATGTTTCATGTAGTACAGAATTAAGTCTACTCAGGCATACAGTACTCAGACAAATCAAGTGCATTAACTCAACATTATCTCTGCTCATTTTGAGGAAGAACAGCTCCCTCTAGGGACCTACAACCTGTCACAACCTTATTCTTATACTGAAAAATGACTGCACAACCACAAACCTTGGTCAATAGAGGACGACAATTAATGTATGTTGTTAAAACGCTGAAAACTATTTGGCTACAAGCCAAGTTGACACCAGACAATCTGTATTTACTCATGGTGTACTGGTTTCCTATGCCAATTTTTGTCACCAGACATAAAGACCCTTTCTGTTTTTCAAAAGTCTACCAATGAAATGATGAGAATGAATTATATTTTAGTCAAAATACTGGCAGTTTGCCAAGGCAATTCATGTAAATGCAATGATTACAAATCTACTATTTATATTGTACATTTAGAATCTCCAGACAAACACGTAGTAAAATGCAATTACAAACAAACCAGGGAATAACAGAAATAGAACAATTCAGATTAATAATTACACACACAGCCACTTTATGTGTTAATTTAGACAGCATTTAGTTGAATGCTGCACAGCCCTATTATGAGAAACGTTTTTAATTACAGTACTATAGACAGTGGAGAGAACTCCAATACTAGGAGATGGATTATTTTACAATTGTGACATATTTACGAGGAAGAAATATAAGAGGCGCACTCTTCAATAAGGACCAAGATTGAATAAATTATTAACATTATTGTAACCCAATTTGTGGCTGTAATTGAATCTGAATGATGTAAATGCTTTGTCTTGTATGATCGCATTAAATACCTTCCTTATAAATCATTGTACTCAGACAATTGTTATTATTACAGTTATTATTCTTGTTTTAAAAATTGTAAAAACCTAAATAAAAAAAACCTTTTATTTAGGACCTTTATTTTAAGACCTTTAAGAGGGTGGGGATATTCGGATAATTTTTTTTTCTTATTGAGAAGATTGGCTATAGGTGGAGAAAAAAATAAAACCATATTTTATTGAAGAATTATTTTAAATGTGAATTCTTGAGGTTAAAAGTAAATGAGGACGTTCTTAGGCTCCCGCTAGAGATCATATTGCATTGCCGCATAAATCATGCGATGAGGCAATCAATTATGTAAACATTTCAGAAACCAGACAAAAATATTCGGAATATTTACTGTACCTAATTCTGTGGAGGAAAAAAATTGACCATGGTCTAAAAATACGGGGAACAAAATTTTCACAGCAATGAGTAACAAGCTCACATCAAGATAACAAGCTAGAAATATATTTTATTTTTATTAGAAATAATCATTATCAATGGGCCTCGAAGGCTGTTAACATCCACAACAGGAATGAAAAGATGACCATGATTTTTTTTAATTGGAATGTAATAAGTGTTTGATGCATGCATAAATATCCCAAAATATTAAATATGTTTAAAATAGATAGATTAAAAACAGTAGTATGCATATTTTCTTGGCTTTTTGAAATACAAAATTCAGTAACATATGGATACTAATAAAAATCTTTATGTCTGACTGAAATTATACATATTTGTCGGAGCAGTAAGTGAGGTAACAAGCTAGAAATAAATTAAATTTTTATGAAATAATCATTATCAATGGGCCTTGAGGTTGTTAACATTTACAATGGGGATAAAAGGATGACTTTGGTTTTTTTTTTCCCTTGAAATAAGAAATTATAAACATACAGTAGTAACATATGGATGCTAATATAAAAGATGTCTTAAAACTGCTATAATATTTCATGTTATTCACAGTTAAAATATATGCATTTAACAGACATTAGAAGATGGTTAAATCTACACTAATAAAAGCAATTGTGAATTATTTTTTGAAAGAATAATTTATAGTATTTTCTGTTAATCATTAATAAATAGTATGCTGAAATTTATGCATGTTTGAATGTCTGATGTTGAATTTACCGGTAATTATGAACTTCATTTTTTTTTGCCATCCTATAAATATTTATACCTATAGGAAATAAGACAAAGAGCTTAAAAATAATTATTTTATTTCATTCGCATCTATTAGTATAGTAACTCACCAATTACATGATGGAACAATGCTACATGAGGCCTAGGGAGTGGAGTTGCTTTTAGCTGTGACAAAAAAATCCTGCTGAGACAGGAACTGATCCTAGGACCCTAAGTTTAAAAGGCAAGATCTTTACTAGTAAGCTACTGTACAACCTTGAATTGAAGCCCTGGGCTTCTCTTTTTAGAGAGCTTTGGATAGGCTTCTTTTAGAGGCTACTTTTGCAAAGTAAAGAGGGGGGGGGGAGGCTTCTTTTCAAAATGAATGCTGTAAATTTTGGGAATTACTATTATAAAACAATAAATAGGGCCACTGTAACATCAATCAATATCATAGAGGGTATTAACCAGCATTAAATCACCTAAACTATTTAATATATTTTGTTTCTTTGAACATGTACAGTGTATGTACTGTACTATCTTGAAAGAAGCAGATGGCCTTCTTCTCGAGATTAAACGTATTGGCCTTCTGAATGAGGTTACGGTATATAACTCCACTCTTCATGCTTAGATATATTTCCTATTCAGTGTTATATAGACTGTGCATATATATTTCATTTTAATAATTTATTTCAAAATCAATTCAACATACAATTAAAGAAAATTAACATTAGATATTATAACATACAGTCGAAATAATTAAGTTATGTCAATTAAGTTAAACAAATCAGTGTATGCATCATTGAAAATGAAAAAGGGATAAGCAAAATAGGCAAATGAGTCACAAATGCCTTAACTCATGCTCTCCTTAATAAAAATAAAAGAAAAATATAAATAAACAAAAAAAGTAAATATAAAATAATATTTGTAGTAGTTGCATGAATAATTAAAGTTACTGTAGAAATAAATAATTACATTATTGTTCCATTATTGGAGTACTACAGTATTGTTATTATTGCCATGAAATAAGTATCTACTATTTTAGCACAATATGTTCATTTTATATTTTTTCTTCTTTTTTCCTTCATTCTTCTATCTATTTCTTTCTCCTTATTTGTAATAATTGTTTATATTTACAACGTTAGTTCAACTTATAAAACAGACATGGAATTAACAATAAACTTTGTTACAGCATACATTTCATGTATTATCCAATGTGTATTTCTTAAGATACTTTTTGAATGAATAGAAGGAATTAAAGATTTTAATGTTTTGAGGGATTTTATTCCATATTTGGGGTCCTTTATATGTTATGGATTGTAGGGCTTTGGAGGAATCTTTTTTTGACGATCTAAAATCTGAACTAGACCTTGTGTTGTAGCTACGAACGGACCGATTTAATTGGAAATAATTTTGGAATGTACTTGGGATGAGCCCCTTAAAAAATTCCAACATAAATGTTGCAACAGCCATTTCATAAAGTTGAAAAACATTAAGTGATGCAGTTTTTAGGAAGAGTTGTTTAGTTGGGTAATGATAATGGACTTTACATATTATGCGTAGGGCTTTCTTTCGTAGTTTGTAGATTAGTAGTGTGGGTGGATCCCCATGCCTCGATATCATACGTGATAATGGGAACTATTAGGGATTTATAAATGGTAAGTAATGCATGAAATGGTATACTGTATCTAAGTTTATTAGTAATTCCAATAATATTAGACATTTTTAATGTGATCATATTTATGTGGTGACCAAAATTGATAAATTTATCAAAAACGATACCAAGAAACTTACATTTTTCAACTCTCTCGAGTTCCACATTGTTCATTGTAATAATTAACAATATAATTAGTTTTACTTTCGTTAACAGTTACAGTAGTTTTTTTGTTAGAAATAAACTGTTGAGGCGGTTTAAAAATAAATTTATAGATGCGAAAGCCAAATCTAAATCATTACTATTGTACTAAGAAGATACTAGTATCATCGGCATACATAACAACATTGTCATAATACACACATTGAACTAGATCATTTATCAATAACAGGCCTTGTATAGACCCTTGTGGAACACCACATTTTACGTGAATAAACCATTAAAAAACAACCTTTAATTATCCACAGATGTTGATTTAGTTGCTGTGAAAAGCACAGACGTATACAGTACTTCGAAGAATGACACGAAAGAATAAATGTCAAATTCATTATAAATATTTTTTTCCAGATTTTTATAAATTTCCTGTTCTGTAGTTACCCCCGTAGCGTAATTCTCACATGATAAATTTTAGAAATTAATTACAATACTTCCTGTTATTTAGCTTGCAATTTTGAAATATGAGTTCAAAATAAATTACCATTCAATGATGAATTAACCATACAATATATCTGTTAACCACAGATGTTAATTCAGTTTCTATGGAAATCACAAAGTAGTTATAAATATACAGACAAATATTATAAAATAATGTCAAATTGATAAGCTGGAATCTTTGATACTGTGCAATATTTATTTTCACAAGTTAATGGAGTCATATTTTGTGAATTATTGTATTGTTCAATGGTACTTATCCTTATCTTTCTTTACTTTTTGTTATCGACCCGAATGGAAATGAGTTTCACTTTCGTTTAAGATTTTATTTGGTTATCCAGGTTAAATTAGTTTCCTTTCAAGTTGTAATGTATTTTTAATGCTTGCGCATTTTATGTAAATGCTACGTTGTTTGTTGAACCGACTAATCAAATCAAATGGCTTTTAGATGTTCTGCCATTTTAAGCTGGCCACTCCCTGCGTCCGACAGTTGTCGGCCATTGAGAACACAGCACATGATGCGCACACAACAGATCGTTTTTAATGACGATCCGTTCATACTGCTACCGGCAATCAGCAGACAGCGTCGTGTCGTCTAGCGCTCACAGGAAGTGGAGTTGGATTCATCGTACGATCCAGCGAGTGTTTGGCTTTAGCCATTTTCAGAATAATAAATTATTAATCTAAACAATTTTTAACTCTTTCTTGAGAATTTTTGTTGTTGCCTTACTTTAAGAGGAATGTCTATATGTCACTCACTACAAGAGCTGCCACTGATAACAATGTACTTAAATTCTCAACATGCAATGTAGACTCAAAAATAAATTACTGGCAATATGTTTTCATGATCATTAAAATTATTTCCTGATGTCTTATGAGGTTAATATAATTTACAAATGATTTTTGATAAACTTAAGATTTATAATCTGATAATACAATATGAACATCAATACTTCACAATTCCTTGTTCAGAATAAATGTGAACAGGTTGTGTGTCATCGTCGACTTCATCATAATTATTGTTGTTGTTTATTTATGAGTTTCTTTTCATCATTGTCTTAATTATTATTCTCCTTGTTAGTTTTACTACTATCAGTATACGTACCATACAATGACGAGCCTCGGTAAAGTAAACATAAGTGCTGCATCATAATCGTCTATCTGGTCTTGAGTTAGTAGTTTCTCATTTATTGCTCTGAAGGGATTCAAGAAAAGAAAAAAAAAATCTTACTACTTGTCATATATGTATCTACAGAAGTACCATGGTTTAATAAAATGAGAAAAGATGATGTAAAATACATGTAATAATAACAATTTAGGATCTTACTTAACATTTAGATAATACAATAATAATAATTATAATGAAGGCGATAATATAATAATATTGATAATTATCATTTATTATTAATTAATATTTTGTCTTATATGACATATTCTATGACTTATATATAGTGACATGACATCATTAGATGCCCATATATGGATATGATATTGATATTATCGTGCCAATATATGTGTCTATGCCCTTTTGCCTTACTGTATGTTTACTAATAAAGTTTCCACATGGGATTCGGTTATCAAGAAATGTGTGGTGTTGTATTTTTTTTATGACTTTTGTACAGTAATAAAGTACTTAAGATGACACATGACCCATCATGCACCTCCATCGGATTTATTCTTTTACCATCTTTAATTGCCAGATCATAACATAGTGTCTTTGCACCCCAAGGTGGCATAGACACAAAAATTATCAATTTGAACATAGAAAATTAGTGTATTTAAAAAACGTTTGACCATAATTTTTAAAATAAAACATGAAAGAAACGATTAAAATCAATACATTTCTATATTTTTTATTATCATTATCTAGTATAGTATCAGGGTACATATTCTGTAAATTCATAACTTCAATGTTCAATTTAATAATTTGTATATTACTGCAAAATTATTTTTTTCAGGGGACAATACATCTGTAATGGGACAGAATTGGATATACCGGCTCTCTAATTTAACCTTGTATCAAATAATGTATACTTTGTATGGATATTGCAAATATGTATATCATTTACACTGAGTTTAATTTAAATCCATGCATTACCTGGGAGGAATTTCACAACAATTTGACCAAATTCTATGGAAATACATTTAACATTTTTGGCTTTTTTTTAACTTTAATGGTAGATCACAAATGTACATATCATTTAGGTTTTGAAATTTTTATCAAGTTTATATAAGAGAAGTGATGATAATAATGTTAACAAAAACATCAAATAAATACTCTTTAAATTAATATAACAATAATAATTAACTTATATCAATATTAATAAAGAAAATGTTGTATTTTTTATATATGTCTAAAAAAATAACAGCAAAAATAGCTACCAACATCATCACCAAAACACACACAACAGCAGCTGCAACAATAGCACCTACAGCAGCACCATCAACAATAATACCATCAACAGTAACAGGAACACCATCAACAGGGGCGGATTTAAAGGGCCGCCCCCCCCCCCTTTTTGGAAAGTGGAAATTTAAAAAAAAAAGAAAGAAAAGAAAAAGAAATAATTGATCGCCTAAAACGCCTCATATGTTATTTTCGGGCATCTCAAAGCACAAAAATCGCAGGAAATTCCCCTGGACCCCCTAGGGTAGTGTTGTCTTGATCGGCCCAACTTTCGGCCCACCTTCCGGCCCTCCCTTTCGGACAACTCTGGATCCACCCCTGATCAACCGTAACAAGATCACCATCAACAGTAACAACAAGAACACCATCAACAGCAAAGAACACCATCAACAGTAACAAGAACACCATCAACAGTATTAAGAACACCATCAACAGCAACAAGAACACCATCAACAGCAACAAGAACACCATCAACAGTAACAAGAACACCATCAACAGCAACAAGAACACCATCAAAAGTAACAAGAACACCATCAACAGCAACAAGAACACCATCAACAGTAACAAGAACACCATCAACAGCAACAAGAACACCATCAACAGCAACAAGAACACCATCAACAGTAACAAGAACACCATCAACAGCAACAAGAACACCATAAACAGCAGTAACAAGAACACCATCAACAGCAACAAGAATTAACGCTTAGTATGGTCCAAATTGTCACCTTTCAGACCACAACAATCGCTGTCTCTTATACACATCTAGATGTGTATAAGAGACAGAGCCTAAACACTTCGTATCATTTGTTGATTATGACTTAAATTGGAACGAATAAGGTCCATGCTGTATAAGGTATCGGCAACTAAAGTGTCGCACTTAAGTCGGAAGCTCAATACTATGGGAATCATTAGATTTTGCCTTTTGAAATAGTGTCATTGATCAATTATATCTAGCAATAACAGTTTTGCACTTTATTTATTTATTTTTTATTTAAATAATATTTTGTGAGGGTGGTCCATTCAGCCAGAGCAGATCAACTTGGACCCTCAGTACAAAGACAATGTTGTAAAGATAAAAATAAGCTGGACCTACTAAATTGAATTAAAATTAAAGACTAAACAATCATTTCTATACAAACAATTGCGATTTATTTGTACAAACCTTATCAGAGTAGCTGTTAATATTCTTCAGACATTGATCCTTGAGCATGTTACGTAACGAGTCTAAGCTTCCAATTAACGCCCTCGCAAGTGGTCTCAAAGCTGCGCTCTCTATCTCCCGTTGCATAATCGTTGACCCAGCTGCAAGACACTAACATAAAAACACAACAGGGTAATAATGTAATGTGCATAGAGGTTAGTCTACAATATGCGCTATATAAGTTGACAATTATTATTATTATATTAATCAAAAGGCATTTTTATTATGCTACAAAATAAAATGTAAAGCTAGACTTTGAATTGACAGCTACACATCCAAATCATTCCCTGGGCTTTTACCTGGGTAAATGCTAGTGGGTGAAACTGAGTTAAAATAGGGGCTTATGCCTGGGCAACTACAGTACATCAGGGGTCCCAAATCGGAAGACCTCCCACACTCCCGTGAGCAAGAATGTAGTGGCTTCTCCCAGCTTGGGACCCATGGATACATGTAGGTCTACTTTGATGTTTACATGAAGTTGTAGTGCCTACTGTGTATAGCCTCTATTCAGTAATTCAATATTTACGTAATCCTGCTATGCAAACAAGTGGATACATTGCCAACAGTAGCAAACCTGGTTAACTTTGAATGCAAAATACCCTGAGGTTTTAATATTATAAATATGGCATGTTTTCATTTTGTCAGGTACTATGAATGGCAGCTATAAATACTCCCCAGGGAGCAGAGGGCAGCATACTGTGCATATTAGCCAATTTATGTATAAGAGTTATTACAGAACTAATGTAATGTTTGAAGTATTCTGATACTTTTTTTTTTGGTTTATATAAAAGTCACTATGTACTGTAACTCCCCAAGCATTATAATGACACAAACATTTATATTTTACTGGCAAATTTACTAGATTTGAGAAGACATACAGTAACAACAATACTGTAAATGCCATTCATAAATAACAGCACCCTTGTTATTAACCTGCCCCTAGTGGACGACTGTTAACCAGTCCCTGGTGGTTGTTAAACCTTACCCATTGCCATTTTAGAGAAGCTAATTTTACAAAACAACCTTGATATCAATGTTATACAGTAATAACAAAGCACATCATTCAAGTTGCAAAATAATGAGCATGTATCAAATAATTCCATGTGTCAATATGAAGAAAAACCTAATAGGATTGCATTACTACTACTACATACAGTAGTGCTTTGCTCTAGCAAGCATTTTTGCGAATTTACAATTAATAAAAGAAATCGATCCTTCCATCAGAGAGTTTCGATTATATCAACAAAATGCTAATTTTTCTCAAAACTGCAGTAAACCTTGATTTATAAAGAGCACATTATTTCTAATTTGAATACAGGCCTATAATGTTACATTTTTTAAATAATGGGAAAGGTAATAAATTTGTAGAGCGCTTTCCACAATTCAATCGTAAGACGCTGACAGTATTAATAATATCTTTTAATAAATAGTGTTTAACAAACTGAAATCTAAATAAATTATAAATTACAATATTTATTAATTTTTGTATTTCATTTTAATTTTTTATAAATGTTATATGATTGTATTATGTATGGACGCACCACCATGCAGATGTGTGCCATTGTTCCTAAAGTGAAAGCCATTAAATATTAAAATTATGATCATAATAATTAGGCCTACAGTATTGAAGTAATATTATGAAGGTAGCATTAATAGCAATCAGTGACTTCAAAAAAACATCAAAGATAAAACAGCGACATGGGAACAGCATTAAACAGATGAATAAAAAAGAAAAGGAATGATCTTTCGACAATATACTGCTTTTATATACTGTAGGAACTTTTCTAGCATGTGGTCACTTGAGGAAGATAGTAGAAATTTGGATTACAGGCTGGTACTTATGTTAAACGTCCTTTTAACACATTCAATGGTTGAAGTGGTGTATTTATAGAGATCACAGTATATATCTTCATTGATGTATGTTCATTCACATACATAGAATGGTATTAATAATCTCAGAGGTTTATTCACAGGAAATTAAAAAGATTAATATTATTTATAAATTGACTGCCACTTTAATAACCATAGTATTACAAATTATTTAAATATTAATATTACAATAAGAATATGAAATGAATTTATTGCAAATGAACAATTTTGCAAAAGTATATTGTTTAAACAATGTCATACAAAAATAAAACTTTAAATCATAATTACATAAAGTCTGCATAATTTATGTAGCATTTAACTGTAAGGTATTTCTATATCAATATACAGGTATGTGATGCCATTCAACAAAACGTCCTAGTTTAAATTTGATTACTTGAAAACATGCATAAAATCATTAAAATTTGAAAGAACTAGTGAGGCATCCAGACCAGTGTCTTGCGGGACTTAACCGGGTTCGTTAATGTACACATCCCAGTTCTCCCCACCCACCGACAATATGAGGTACCATTTTAACGGACATTCCCAATTAAGTCCCTGCTATTCTACTGCCTGGAAAATAACTCAGCTACTCTTGAGTTTTAAATTCTGGCCATTTCCAGTCCAAATACCACAAATGGTCAGTCAGTCTCCAATATATCCTGGCGCTATGGGGACACAATATCTGTACATCCCTGGCTCAGTCCGGCTAGTGGCCCACCACTCCATGGGTCCCGGGGGCCGGGATTACAATTGACAAGGGTATAACATACCTCAGCTCCAAACCACAATTGTCCAGCAAGACTGTCTTGAAGTACATCATCTGGAAACTTGGCCCGAAAATCTCTATTAGCTCGATCATTTGGAATTGCATACTCCATTATATTTTCAATTAATCCTAATGAGACAAAATAAAACAATAATGTACAGAGTATACACACAATCAATGTACAGAGTATACACACAATCTGAGCGTTTGGGAGAGAAGTAATGCTTTCTGATGCAGACCCCAGTTCCAACTTGCTAGTGTCAAGTTTTTAATTGGAGTGTAGCCAATCGGCTCCTCAAAGAACCCAAACATTGAGAAGTGTTGTTAAGTTTGCCAAAGAAGAATAAATTGGCAACCGACCGATCCTGATTTCTAATAAGTCAACAGTGATTGGACAACACAACAATTTTATTTATTTTTTTTTGCCTATCATTCACAGTTAGAAAATTTAACTATTTATGTGTAGTTATCTATAGATTAGTGGTAAAGATACTTGACAGTTTGAATGGATCATTATTGAAAACAATCTACTGCGCATATTTCATTACATTGCGGTCTCAATGAAAAGGCATAGGCTGAGGTAGTGTGTCAGGTTCAAGCATTAAAAAGTGACTTAAATAGGACAGCACAACAAACCATGTTTATTGATTAACAATGATCTAAGAGTATTGCTATACAATGACTTTATACAAAATGCCATCGTCAATTTCGACGTTTCCATGCAAGCAGAATTTTATTACTCTAATGAGGTCATCCAATTTTGACACCCTCTCCTCTCTCAGGAAAAATATTATACATGCAATTTTAAAAAGAGAGCCTGTTTATGGGAGATAAATAGATTATAAGTTATACTGAATATCTACTGTATGTTGAGTTGAGGAAGCTTAGTCACATGTTTTTATGTCCGACATACGCTCATAATTTTCTTTTTTTTTTGTAACTTGTCTGTGACTGTATCCTGATTGTTTATGATGATGTCAATACAAGTTATTGGTACTGGTATTTATTAATTTCACAATTTAAATTTAAAAAAAAATTAATATACAGGTACCCTAGTCTCATCTACATTCAACTGACTGGTGATAAAAGAGAATATTGATCAGATAAAAATACATAATGTTAGAGCTTAAATAATGTAGCTTATGGAAGCACTGGAACTTAGGAGTGAAAAAAATGTGTTTCACACTGAACTGTATAAATAATTCAAATTGTCATGGTACATTTAAAATAGCAGTCAATATGTTCAAATGATGCATACAGTACTGTAAAAGTTCATGCTTATAGAAATTCAAATATGTTTGGTCTAACTTATTTAACATTCATAATCGACATATAATACAAATATCTACATAATCACCCACAATACAAGACGACACCTCTAGCATTTATCATTATTTAAAGCCCCATTCCCGGCAAAATTTCAGTTTTTAAGAAAAATCTAATTTTTGTATAATGTTATAAAGATTTATAAATATAATACGGAATTGCTAGTTTAAATGAATTTAGACATTCAAAAAAAATGTAAAATAAGACTGAAATTTGATTTTTTGTGTTCCACACAAAAAATAAATGCAGATGAATTTTTCATGTTGATTTTGCGATAGGTCGTGAGAAGAAATATCGTAGGCGCCGAAAACATTAGCTTATCCAACGCTGCTGGCTAGGCCTAGCCTTACCTCGATTTAGGTTCTGTTATCACACATAAAAACGGCCGACATGATATTTTCCGTATATTTGCTAGTATTGACACTTGTGAAATACAATATTTCATAGGAATTATTTCAACTTTGTTAAAAAACTGATTCTGACCGAGATTTTGACACTTAAACAAACATATCTCAGCCTAACCGCAACGACCGCATTGTGCGAGATGCGAAGTACAAAAAGTAATCTCATTAGAGAGGGCGCTCTTTATTGACTGTATAAAGTATACATAAAAGCGAGAGTATTCCAGTGGATGCGATCTACAACCTCTGAATTTGCCTAGTAACGATGAATTCGTCGAGAAAATGGTAATATCTGTCTCTTATACACATCTAGATGTGTATAAGAGACAGGTCTTATGTATTCTGTTAAGTTTCTCATTGATACTCATGCGCTGACGAAGGTAACAGGAGTTGCCGAAAATTTCGCTAATAAATATTTCTATGTCTCCTACAAGTCAAAGTATCGTAGCAGTTTATTTTGTCTGCGTCTACCTACTGATTTATGTTTATATATATACACATGGCCAAATCATGCACCGTATTGAATTCTAGGCTAGTGTTTTTACACTATGACTAAGACACACACCTTCGCGGAAAGAGAGAGGTAGACACTCACCCAATCGTCGTTTGTTGACAAGTGGTAATTGAAAAATTAATGTAATGTAATTACTAAGCAACTGATGGCTCCGACAACAACAGTTGATTATCAAAATCAAGTCAAAACTAACATTTAAAAGATGGCGACTGACTTACAAAGCAATTAGTAGAGCTGCATGCATTGTCCACACCTAGCGGAAAATTATTATACTTACAGGTAGGTTAGATTTAATGCATTCAAAACTTTCCTTTGGGACTTGCAGGCCCTCAGGAAATTTTTCAAGCATTGAATCTAAATTTTGTATAATAATTTTCCTATAGTATACTATGTGCAGCTCTACTAATTGCTAATGTACTGTATCTTCATCTAATAATAATATCAAGAAAAGCTAAGATGTTGAAAGTGGAATATATTGTAGAAGTGAACAAAACTTTCAACATCAGCTCCTATGAAGGAATATTAAGAAAACTGATAAGACCAGTAGGTTAGTGTTTGAAATGTAACTTAATCAACAAAGCAGATCACAAATCAATAGGTAGAAGTGCTGTTATCAGGTAACTGTGCCAGTGAATATGCTTAACACTGTGAACCTAGACCAAATTAACACTTGTGTCCACAAAACAATACCTAGTCTAATAGACACAATCAGTGACCATGGTCATATGGTCTCTATTAGCGCTAATAAACAAACTTTAACACATTGAGATATTGCACACATTTAACCAGTGCCATATCTAGTGGGAGATAGCTTGGGGCCTGCCTACTTTATTCCTCATAAAGATACCAGCACCAAATCTTTCAATTTTCAATAAGAGTTGGGCCTACAGTATATCTGCAGTCAGATTACTGGCACTAACTAAAGAGTGAAATCAACTAATACTGGGAGTGCAACCACAGCCCTACTGAGTTAACTATACTTAAAGCCTTTTGCAAATTTTTGAGCCAATGCATACAAAATTAGGAAAAATAACTGTATAAAGGATAAAACTATAGTACGTTTGTACTTTTGATGTGGATTACACCAAGTATATAGCCCAATATGTCCAAAGATTTGTTCCCAGTGGGGTGCTTCTAATGGTGAATTGAGCAGTGCACTCTTGTCCGAAGAGTGTACAGTGTTCTATTGCACATGGGCCATATTGCACGCAAGACCAACAGCTTAAACGTCTCAGCTAAAAGAGGACACTCTCTCCCAGTGGGGTGCTTCTAATGGTGAATTGAGCAGTGCACTCTTGTCCGAAGAAGAGTGTACTGTGTTCTATTGCACATGGGCCATATTGCACGCAGGACCAACAGCTCACTATTTCAGGCCTAGTTGAAACACAAGGAAACTATTTTGATGAACTAGATCAGTTAATCCAGTGCATAATGTAGGACTGAATACCAAACAATACGTAGGCCGTATGATAGGCGATAACATTATCTTCCGCCATGTGCCTGAATATTGAATAAACAAAGCGTAGACCGTATATGATGGGCCATCCAATTATCTTCTTTTTTATGCTCGGGGTAAAACATCGGATTTCCGTGACCATGACCTTGTCCTTTGACCATTTCTTCCCAAATTTTTATCATTTGTTTCTATAAATATTATGTTCCATTCACTAAATATAATCTGATCCATCAGTTTTGCGTAATCTTGCTAACAGACAGCAGTGAATACATAAACTCTTCTAAAAAATATTTATTTAGCACACAGAGTATTTTAAATCATTTCCCAATAATTAGTTTAGGATCGTTCATTGTGTTAATTTGGATTGGATTGGATTTATTCGGTGTAAACACCAAGGATAGCCCACAAAAGTCTAGAAGAAGACTTATTTCCAGTGGGGTCCTTCTGGTGGTGATTGGGCAGTACACCGGGAGACAATCCCCTACTCTTTTTCGAAGAGTGTACTGCGTTCTTTAACGTGCACATGGGCCATAATGCACACGGGACCTACGGCTTAAAGGTCTCATCCGAAAGACCACTATTGTAACTTGTATTTCAGCCCTCTAGCTGAAACACAAAGAGAGGCAGCGATGGAGATTGAACCGGGGACCTAGAGATCTCCACGGTTCAGCGCACACACAGCGGCTACCACCAGATTAGCCGACTGAGCAAGCTGCTCTAACATTCCAACAACTCAAAAAGATTTTTTCAGGTTATTATTTAGAGTAGCCATGTAAATAGTAGATTCTTATATTTTCACCGAATTTGACACTAGTAGCTCAAACCAAGACATATTTATCTTCCTACAATTTGGAAACTGCTTCAAAGACACATTAAATATGGAAAGGAAATCACTAATAATTCTGTAACGAGAAATTAGCATAATATTATGGCTTCTGTGCATACAGTATGGTTTAAAATTTGATGAAAGGTTTTTGAGTTCATGCTCATCATAGTATAATCCTTCTAATACCATATAAAATACATTATTTATAGGGTTTAAAAAAATTAATTGAAATCAATAGAAACATTTTGCCAACTCATTCAAGCAGTATTTGATAAACACATTCATAAATATTGTTATTGGTATAAAAACTACAAGATCAAACTTTACTTCTAACAGTATATAAAGTATGATAAAAAGAGTTTTAATTTAAATCTTATCCATCCTCATAAATGAACTTATTGATACACAGCAAAACATTCATTAAAATTATTTATATTACAAGAATCAATAAATTGAAGACATGTACAATTGAAGACATATGATTTGAGATAAATCACTACTTGTATTTGTATCTAGAACAATAGGCTTAATACAGTGCATGGAAAACCTAGTAGAATGCCTACGTAGATGTTGAGTGGATAGCTAATTCTCATTTATCTACAAATTCAACACAAGATTGAACATTGACCAGGAGCATGTCAAAAACATAATAAAATATATAAAATTTATTAAGAATTATAAATTAAAAACATTTACCTTAATATTTTATTATGTAGTTTTTAAAGACAGATTTGTTTGGGAAGGGATATCAGTGAAGAGAGTTCTGGAATTAATCAGCACCTTGTAATTTTATGGATTGATACAGGATATATTCTATGAAAAGGCTCTATGGTCAGTTTTGTTATAAGCTTTAGAAAACGAAGTTCAACTATTTAAAGGCAGAGTTAAAAAAAAAATAGTTTCTCTTCCTATTATTTTGAAAAAAGGAGAATGAGGGCTCACCGAGATGGCTAGTCCAAGATGGTCGTTGGGAAACAGCTACTTTCTTACTTTTACTAAGTAGACGCATGTATCCCAACCACGAATGATCAAGTGAGGAATTTTACTGATGTGAGTTTTGCATACAATTTGTAAAATAAAAATTAAATTTTGGTAAGGCAGAAAAAATGGAAGTGCGAGAGGACGAGAAACTAGTAATTTTGTTTATTTGTCCTACTGTATACATTCCGGGTTGAACAGTCGCTATAGCAAACTAAGGGTGTGTGGTAGACATTTTAACCCTTTCCAGTCGTATGGTGTCACGACTACAACCTCTTTGACCATACTTTATAGCAAGGGGCGTCGTACATACGCCCTGTATAGATTTCATAATTTTTTTATAGCTATGCTGCCCTCTATAGGGTTGTTTGAGAGTGATGTAGGAGTATTTCTGTAGAGGACCTCCTGTATTCAGACCAAATAAAATGCCTACGCCCAGTAAAAACCCAACATTTTAGATGATGTAATTTCTTAGCTGTGGTACAGCCTCAGGCAATGGTAATGGGGCAGACTGCAAAGGGTTAAGAGCAGGTGGCAGCCCTCAAAACTAACGCCGGCATTCGCAAATGCTGACGTAAACGCGGCGTCTGCTGAGGTGAAGATTTAGGCTTAGCCCAAGCTAACACAGGCCGACGCTGGTACTAGTACAGTAGTAGTACCAGTGGTGGTAGACTCGACAGGATCGCTGTGAACACAATATTAAACTTTATTCTTAATTAAAGCAAGTTATTTAATGTCTTTTATGTTGTATTATGAGTAAAATGTGAATAAAAACAAACTTGATTGTATGTTTCATGCTTTTATATTGTTTTTACATGCATTTTCGGTCTGACATTTTTTTCTAAACACAACACATTCTTCGTGTAAACATTACATCGTTCCTCCTAAACTCTGCCCACTAATTGGTTAATTTTTTTCGTGGGTCATGGATGTCTTGCAAACATGAACAAGCTCAGTTTAAACTGATTAATTTTTAATTAAACAGATTTATTAAACAAATAAGAAACCCTTAATAATGGTTTTGTTTTACAATCAAATCTAAATAAATCTAAAAAGAATTTCATTTTCTACAAATTTCCACCGTAATTAGCAACATGTTTTTGAGCAGTAGCGGATCGTAGGGTAAATTGCAGGGTATGCTATGTATTGGCATATCTAGGATGTGCGAGGGTCCCTCCCCCTGATAAAAATACTTGCCCATCTACCTCCCACAAATCATGCTCACGTAGTTAAAAATCACCTCAAATCACATTATTTTGCGAGTTAGCCCCTCCCACCTAAGTACCGATCCCCACTTTACCTTCCCACCACATCAGCTCCCTTCCATTTCAAGACCCCTATGCCACTGATGCTAGGGCCTGCTAGTAGGAAAAGTTTGTAAGCCTACTACTATACAGGATAAGATTGCGCTATAGCCAAAATACAAATGAATGTTATTTTTAATACCGGCATGGTTGTAGTATCTCCTCCTATTCCTCTATTTTAACATATTTCAATTCAAATAATAATTCAAAGTTTCTTCTTTACCGGTTATATGCATGCAAATTTATTTAAACTTTAATAATTGAGATTAGGCATATACTGTACGGTAGATAGAATACCCGATCGGCAGTGAAGGTCCTGATTTGCGAGAAGAGCATGTGCACATACTGTACTTTTGGAAGCACTACTTCCAGTGTTAAATTGGCTATTCTGACGCCACCACACGGTTGTCACAACAGCAAATTTAAGTGTTGTAGGGTATGCTCTGTCTTCCATTGACTCACTGAATACGTGATTGGTTGATATTGAAAACCAGCCATGCGAAATTTCTAAGCAGCTGAGGCCTAGTTTAGACTAGGTGGATAAACCCGGCTCAATTCACCGGGTTTATCTATGTGCCAGTCAGGTGGCTTATCTCAAGCTGGGCTGTGTTCCCATAGTATTAGGCCTGGCGTGCCACCGTGTTTAACTTTTCTAAGCCAGGCTTTAATCATTGCAGGGGGTCTTGCATTGACTTCGGGTAACAAAATGGCCAATCAGCATTCAATAACGTACGCTGTGAGCGAGCGTACGTTTTGCAAGCAATGTTTTAAAACGTTTCCTGGTTTATGGTTCATTATGCAAATTCTCGTGCCTGGCTAATCCTGCTAGTCTGAACGCCCGGCAAAGTTAAGCCAGGTTCAACGTTGAGCTGCGCTTAACTCAAGCCTGGCTTATCTGAACGTAGCCCGAGAGTACGATGCGATAGGCCCGAATGTGACTTATCCTAGATACCGAAGTAGGCCAAACATTGAAAAACTTTCCAATAAACTACAGCAATCCACTCGAAAAATTAAGGTTTATATAGAAGATTGTGGCTAAGAATGCTAAATCAAAAGCAGAAACTGTACTACTATATTTTCTTATTTTTTTAGCCAGGGAATGCACTGCATACCTTGCTTGCCTTGACGGTCCTGCCACTGTTTTTGAGGAATGAGTAAATCTATGCATTTGTAATTTACACTGATGAATCTACGACATCCAAATCCAAAACTTCTACTGAAAAGAGTCAGCCATTGTAGAAACTTGCTCTTAGTTCCGTCTTCATTTCATTCAGGAATTAATTGAAATCGATTTTTAAGGATTGGCCCTAGGTGATAATGCACTTTATAAACAATGGAAGGCGTACAGTAACATTCACATAACATTAATGACCGGCTTACTGGTGTGTATTTTCATCAATAGAAATCTCAATGGCAATGCTTTTGGGACTGAGGTCATTCCCATGGTGTTTTGCTAGGCCTAGTTGTTAATTAACAGACAGCGATGATTATTGCATTATTTCATCTGGAAATCGTTTATTAATTGTTTGTTCGGTTTGTGGAAGTTTAAATTTTATTTTATCAAAAATTAGTTGTGAATTTGAACATCAGTACGTAGACTAGGTTTTCCAGCTTGATTGGGTGACTTGAAAAGACATAATCACTTCTATAACAGGGTTGATTTCAGGGCTGCAGCAGAAACTAAAAACTGCCGACGTTATAAAAGGAGTTCATTTTATTTTTGCCGACCTTTTTCCTAATTTTGAGGGCTGAGGTGGATGATAACTTTGGCAAACTCTAGAAGAGTATTTTTAGGGTTGGCAAGCAGGTTAATAAAGGTGGGTGGAGGACCATGAAATTGTTTTTTTAGACTGGGTGGAAAATTTTAAGGCTGGGTGGCCCCACCCACCATAACTACTCTACATCCCTGTACAGTGCACCTTCTAATTCCGAGACCCCTCTAAATCGGAACCAATTTTCAAAGAACAAAATAACAAACTTCAATCTAGTATTACCACTAAGCTAACCCTCTAGTGAAGACCAAACATTAAAACCACCCTAAATTTTTCAGATACCAAAGGTGGTACTTACATTGGACGGTGAATTGTAATTAATTTTAAGGCTAAAATATGATACTGATGAAGGATAGTAACATTAAAGCTAAATAATTCAAATAAATTCAAGTTTATAACTGTACCCACAGATGACCCTGATCCGACCCCTTTAATATTATAGCTTAGGTCCCAAATAACGACAACAAATCGTAGAGAAACATGGCTGAGTGTATAGTTGTAGATATAAATTTGTATGATTTTGTGGGAAAAGAACATAATCCTGGCTTTGCCTAATATGAATAACATGTTCTGATTGGTCAGTTGTTGCAGTAAGTTTGTCTGACATGCATATGAGGGCATATCTAGCCATACAGTCTAGAATAATATCGTAGGCTAAACAAATTATGCTACTATATGTTGTCTTGATAATTACTGTATTAAGGATAGGGCATGCTTAATACATCATCTACTGTATACAAACAAATCCTCTGGAAATATTACATTATTTTACTATTTTTCTTTTTAGGTCAACTATTCATCTTTATTGTTCAATTGGAATGTGTAGTTATATTCAGCTACTGTAGCAACTTTTCAATCTCATGCATTTAAAATATTCTTTTCCTAGAACAAGAGACCAAAATAGAAAATTACATCAGCTGCATTGTGAAATCATTGCGAAGTGAAATAGAGTGTGTATAGCGTCTGCATTCTTGGGATACCTGTCTATGGGCTTTGAATGGTATAGCATTTCCAAAGCTCAATTAACCTTTTGTTCATTGTGGCTTACTGCAGTATTTCTCATAGTAAAACATGTTTTCACTTCTACTATGCATTTCCCTTCAGCCATGTTTACATAAAACATTAGATAGACTAACTTCATAGCTAGTATAAAGTTTAGGGTACAGTAATTACCACCAGCTACAGTACCCTGAACTAGTGACAGCACTTCCTACGGTACTAAGATCTACTTAAATACATTAGTACCAGTGCAAATAGTAATTTGAACTATAACAAATTTATAGGGCAAACACCACCGTATGACATTTAATAATATGGGCCTAGTGGAAATCATAATCTGAAATATCTTACCAAATCGAAATTTGACAAGCAACTATAACATCAACAAATTCAAACTACTCAAAAGACATCTTGCATGAATAATCATTCAAAATTGAAATATAAATTATTTAAAATTTTTGTAGCATAGCTAAAAAATGAGTTAGGCCAAACACGCAACTTAACAATAGTGTGCGGACTTGCTCCGAAACTTTACCACATGTACACACGTCATTCGTATATAGAATCATGTACAGTAGCTGGACTGAGGCTCATTCATTTTATTATTTTATTTTAATTTAGTCCAAAACACATTTTTCCAAGGTCATTTGGTCCACATTAAGTTTTGGCTGCATTCAACCAACATTGCAACCACATTGCAGAAGAGAAGCAAGCAGATGAAGTGTAGCGAAATCTAAAGCAATTAACCTGACTTCAACATCACCAAACCACTTCCTTGCCGTTTGCATTAATAGCACGACACATCACTTCTACTATTTCTTAAATTTACTTTTATGCTTGCTATGTCACCAAACGCACCATTCTATATGAATACTAATTAAACATTTCCTGCACGCCAGGTCTTTTCGTCAGAATTGGTTAATTTAAAGCAATCAGTTTAGCTCAATACTGAAATGTTTACACCTCCTCATCACATCTTTTTATATAACAGTACAGTAGATCTCAAGTGAGGACATAAGGGCACCATCAATTATTTTCTATACAAGGCACTTTTTATATCCTTCAATAAAAAATTTTCTTTTTCTTCTACGCCTACATGCTTTTGGCAGAACAATTTGCTAAATATGAAAGTAAAATAAAATTGTTTTGCCCTCCTCCAAAGAGTGTATTTTTATTCTTCAATCAATTTTAATTTTCCTTAGAATAAATTACTCTTGGTATAACCGCTACCTAGAACTACAGTACTATATTTTGTAATTTTTTTTCCAATTCAAATGAAGTTTGCTAAAACAAAGACAAACAATCTTTCTTATAATTTCATACTACTATATTTCTTAGCCCAATTGTGGCAGACCATTCGACCTGGCATGATTGGGAATCTCAGCTGTGAGAGATTGAAGATGTTTTCTCACATAAAATGCCGACTATTTCTGATACAGTAGAACCTCGTTTTTACGTACCCCAGTTATACGAACCCTCGGTTTTACGTACGCCTCGTATCGACGATGACGTCATCAAAAACCCCGAAAATATTCAAAACAAACGACCCTTTTCAGAGCAACCATAAGTAAAAAGACTATAACAATAAACAAACCATAATGCAACGTATTTTCATTAAACAACAACATTGATTGAGTCTAATACCGGGTTGTTATAATCTAAAACCACGTGAACTGAGTGAGATGAACAACTACAGATGGTGCTCAAAGTAATTGCTTTCCTCCTTAGCTTCGTGTGGCACACCATGGAAAAAATTGTCTGGTCGAATTTTCTACACGAAGCTGAGTAGACATAGTTTCGTACACGAACACTAATTGGTTGGCTTGCCCAGTGGTTCGCCCATTTCTCATGGGTTTAGTTTGTCTCAACAGGCCCAGACAACACTGCCACAGCTCTGTTGTTTACAATAGGCACGAAGGGGAATTCCCAAGTTATACATTTGTCATATAGGTAATCTTACAATTTTTTCATGTTCTTTAGTTAAATAAAAGATATAAAGTGATGAATTAATACACTAGACACATGGTTTTATTTGAACACTTTATTATGATATCGTAAAGTGATGAATAAAAACACTAAACTCTTGGTTTTATTCGTAGGCCTAGAGGCTAGGTCTAGCCTAGCTAGGTAACATCGTTCGTTCATACATACGTATATTGAGCATTAAGTACGTATTAGGTCAAAGGTTACCACAAATTTAACCCAACCTCTATTTTACGAATCCCGCGATTTACGTACGCCCTCTGTTCCCGTACCGTATGTAAAATCGAGGTTCTACTGTATTGCTAATACTTGCTTATATGCACAGAATGCCAGTCAATACGAGCGAATGCTACTTTGAGTGAATGCTGGTTCCAAGAGGATACTAGTTCGAGCGGATGTGTTTAGTGCGAACTATAACCAGGGTGAATTTTCATTTCATGAATTTCAGTGGCGTATCTATAGGTCCAAGAGCCTTGAACTGAGAAGAGGACGGGCTGATGGGCAGTGTGTAGAAGGGAAGTGAGGGGTGCTTTTATAATTAAGTGGGGGGGAGGCGCTAGCTCACAAAATATGGTGATTGGTAATTTTTTAACTACTTGAGCATGATTTTTTTTTGCTTCAAACATTTTCAATGAAGCGGCAAATGCGGAATTTATGTGGGAGAGGGAGCCTTTCATGGGGGAGAGTGTGGCAAAGCGTGTGATACACCACTACCAAATATGTGTAATAAGACTAAACAGAAGAAAACTGCTAAGTTTAAGCAAATTAAATGTTCAGTCAAAATAAGAAATTCACCAAAGTTTAAATGTTCACAAAACTGGATCCTTTTTAGCTTAAAATGGCATCTGCTCAAAGTGGCATCCGCTCGAACTAGCATTCGCTCGTATTGACTGGTTTCCTATGCACAATAGTAATTCTTACAATAAAATGTAGGCTGCTACATGTATTTCAATTACTGTTGCAATCATATTCATATACCAATATACTATTAAATTATTTGTTGTAACCATTGCTGTAATTCAGTTTTTTAACTGCAATGCATTTTGGAAATAAACCTTGAATTGAATTGAATAGTACCTACTACGTTAAACTTATGTAGGCTATTTGTTACGACAACCCTACGTAAATCCGAGGTGTTGATTGGTGAAGCTGGCTTGACCCTAACTAATTAGTTTTAAATTTCAGTTTGCTTTCTTGATGATGAAGATGAAGAAGGCTCAATCCAAAAAGTTAGGCCTAGCAATCTGTAGGCCCCCTAACGGCGCTAATGCATTTTTGCACCTAACTTTTAATTCTTAATTTTTTTACCCCATTGTTCTTCTCACAGTCACAACACATACTTATAAAACATTTTTACATGATTCCACCACTCAGCAGCCGTTTGTTGTGCTAGCGAGCACAGATTCGCTGTAGTTATTTGTGGGCTTATTTGTTGAAAAAGGTACTTTGTGAGTGGTTGAATCATGTGAACATGTTACTTGTGGTTGTGACTGTGAGAAGAACATTGAGGTAAAAAAATTAAGAATTAAAAGTTAGGTGCGAAAGTTCATTAGCCCCCCCCCCCCCCAACTAGGCCTAAGTAGACTATGTTTATAGAGCTAGGCCAACTACCGTACTACCTAGCACTACTAGTACTAGGCTAGGCCTACTACTACTAGAGGGCTAGGCCTACAGTGCCCTAGGCCAATAACGAAAGGCCAGCTAGCCTAGGCCTAGACAAACTAAAGTTGATGGCCTTTTACTAAAAAGCTATAAAAATGTATCAGATATGAGCATGTTGGTAGGCCTGCTAAATATCATACTAACATATTACGTACAGAAACAAAGTAGTAGTAAAACTCGCATGGTCATACATTACATGCAACGTTGCGGTTACATATGTGTGTGGGAGTAATGCATGTTGCCGTAATATGGTTGTGCCCTTTTTGGCGTGTCGTTTGTACAGTATCTTGATTCATTCATAATCATTCCACACACTGTCCAATCAGCGCAAAGTGTGTTTCATAACAAAGGTGGTGATTGGTTATACCGGTGAATGGCATTTAGTATCATCCAATACTAGGTAAGGATATTTCAGAGACAAGAGGTGTGTTTGTTTTGACTCAGCAGACGCTTAACCTCGTGACCGTGACGTCCTTACTGTAACGAATACAGTATCGATAATACAACTGCAGCCTACTCGTAATACGAAATTATCATAATTAAGTTGGCTATACATTTCTGACGGTACATACACTCTGTGATGCAATCGAAATATATTAATCACGAGGTCTGCGATGTCATCATAGACATTTTTGGTGTTCATAATATCAGTTTAAAAACAGGGCGCTATCATAGACAAATACATATTGAAGAGTGGATTTGCATGTGCGCTCCAAGTAGGCCTACAGTAAAATAAAATGCAAAAACAATGACAATTCGATGTACAATAATTGAAGGTTGCCAATAAACAATTTAACGTTGATAAAGACAGCAGGAGCTATCGAATCTGTTCTATTTTATTATATTTTAATAAATTTGTGCTCCGCAAGTCTTGTTGAACCTTCAATGATTGTACAGTACATCGTCTTTTCATTGTTTTTACATTTTCTTAGACAAATATGATACTGTATATATTAAGACATAATTGATAAGTAAACGTGTTTTTTTTAATTATTATTATTTCCTTCACATCCAACAGCAAGTACAATCGCCAATAAACAGGATGGAACGATGCTTTATAAAAAGATAAACAATAAAATAAAATAATGCAGATAAGCTTCAGGGGACCCGCGGCATCTGCAGCGTAGTGACTGTCAGTAGGCCTACACAGTAAGGCAATCCACTTAGGTAGGTCTATTCATACCTCCTTGGACAATCCCCTGAAATTATATTTCGTGCACGTGCTATTATGCACATGGGGCCAACAGCGTAACGTTCAATCCGAAGGACGAGTATTTACAACAAATTTGTCTTACCAATGAAAGACACAAGCAAGATTGGAATCGGCGGGTTCCGATCTCGGTCCCCTCGCACTATTCCTTTATCGATTCATCCTACTTGTATTTTCCCATCTAATAAATTTACTTCAAAATAACGTTATGTTATATTTTTTTAAAGTTTGTAGCAATGTTATGAAAACATTGTGTTCAAATGTTAGGAAAACATTGCGTTCAAATGTTATGAAAACGTTACTATATAACATTTTTAACAGACGTTCCAATCAGTCAAATCCACGTTATTAAAAAGTTCTTAGGCCTGTAACATTTTTGACAGAATTGCTTTTAATTACGTAAAGTTTTCAATGAACGTCCCAATAATGTCCTCTTTTAACATGTGTATTAACAACGTCCTTGATAAAGTTTTTAACATGATATCAAATGTTGTAATTACCTTCTGAGTAACGACATAAACGTTAGTGTCTGGAGTTGCTGTTTTACATTAAAATGTTTAGACATAGGTTTTGAAAACGTTCTAGAACACTAATAAAAACATCATACTTTCACGATATTCAAAAACGTTGTATCTGCATTATATTCTATATCTACTATGTGTTACAGAAGTAGTGCTAAAGTAGTGCTTGAGAACGTTATATAAACGAATGTTATATACCGTAAAAGCTCAAATAGAAGCTCTGGGCCTCTTCTTTTATGCGACCTTTGGATGGGCTTCTCATCGAAATGTCTTCTTTTCGGGGCTACTTTTGCAAAATACATGAAGGGAATTCTTCAAAATGAATTCTGTAAATTTTTTTATGTATTGGCCATTGGTTAAGAATAAACAATATAATATTCAACCATTGTGACACATATTGATAATTTGAGATGGGCTTCTTCTCGAGTTTAGGCCTCTTCTCGAGATTAAGCCCATTGGGCTTCTATTCGAGGTTTCATGGTACGTGATTATGTAACATTTTTAATGTTTCATTTATGTTTGGGACTTCTGGCTCATTGAGTCATAGAGGCAATTGCTTCGTTAGAAGTCGCAGGGCCTTTGTGTCAAATAAATACTGTAAATGAAATGAAAGGAAACAACGTTGTTAATAATGTTTGTACAATCGTTGGTTCTTAAGATGCACATAAGTTAAGGTAGTCCCATACTCAGACTGAGCCACTGCTGAAATGATACAGCTTCCACACAATCTCAATGAAGTTAAAATGCATATGAATTCTTTCTTTATTAACTTAAATAATATTTACACTGAAATGAACCCAAGTCAGAAGGTAGACTAAGATATTTTCATGTTTTTTTTATGTATTGGCCATTGGTTAAGAATAAACAATATAATATTCAACCATTGTGACACATTGATAATAATAACAATAATAATAATATTACTATAATACTATAATAATGATAATACATAATATTATGACAATAATAATAATAATAATAATAATAATAATAATAATAATAATAATTATAATAATAATAATAATAATAATAATAAAAATCATAACAGTAGCAGCTACACAAATATTCTTTAAGCCTCGATTGAAAAATATATGATCATAGGTGCAAAGTATACAACGAGCTAAGTGTAATGTAATTAACAGTTTAATACAAATCCTTCTCAATTACCTTACGACTTAGGTTGATGAGAAACCAACATTTTGAATATCTTAATCAGTAGAACAAACAAAACATTGTACAGTACACTTTTTTTTTTTATTGATTTAGGTGATATATACATTTCTTGACTAATTGATTAGTTAAAAGTGAAAATCTGGAAAATATTTTCACTATATTGACAATAAAAATGGTAAATTTTCTGGCAAAAGGAAAAAAAAAATCCAAGTCCATTTCCCCTTTCATTGAACACCCTTCATCCACTACTAACAATATCTATCATACATTATAGTCAGTCAGTCATCAATAAATCAATCAACCAATCAAATAATCAGCCAAGGATCTAAGACCACTAATTCTACTGAGTACTGATCCAGTCGGTGTGTAATGTCTACAATCTTTAAGCTGTCTCTTATACACATCTAGATGTGTATAAGAGACAGATATATATATATATCAAATCAAATATCCTTAAACATAAAAATACCTTTTTGGATAATATCTAGTTCCCCAGTTTTTACATGAAGACTGAAATATCTAAATGTATATTTATATACGTAATTTCAAATTAGGTTTAATATGCACATTTATGTTCAAGTAGTACTTGACATTTTAATGACATTTCAAGGCAAACTCGATTGTGGGTCAGTCCAGATTGTTTAAGCATCAGATGATCACCATATACTACAAGCAAATGTGACTAAAAAAAGATATGGCATGATGCCTGGCCTCATGGCAGAGAAGCCTGATTGGAATTAATGTGTAAACTTTGAACATGATTAGCAGTGTATGTGTGTACAAGCTTAGCCAATCACACGACTACCCTACTTGGCTTGCAACTTTAACTACTGATTTAACATTTTACAGTCATCCTTTGCCAAACTTTTCCGGTTACACATTATTACACAATATATAGTAATGGCTTTCTTGGCCAAAAACTTTTTTTGTTGCTCAAGAACAGCGTGACATTTGGCAATCAAGGCCAATCTATCAGCAAATTTGGTTTCTTTTTGTTTTTCTACTGCTTTGCCAGGCCTAACTTTAAAGTTCAGTGACCACCATAGCTCTCAGGTTAAAAAGTGACCAGGGCTAAAAGCCATGCTAAGGTATCAAGTTTATTATTAATTAAAGCTTAAAAAGTGGCCTTTGAAAAAAATCATCAGTAAAATTTTACTCCTTTCTGGTTAAAAAAAACCTCTAGACCCTAAGATTTCCTTATTTTGAATTGGTTGGACTTGGGCAACACAAAGTTGGTTTTCTTTTTGCCATGTGAGATTTAATCAACACCTTTTTAAACAAAACATTTTAACAGTTGGTGTATGCTGGTAAAAAATTCCACCATTATGTACAATAGTAATAATAGATTTGTCTTCATGTTTTATTCCTAAATTTTATAGTGTGTATCCTTGACTTAATTTTATGGTTTATCATAGGATTCTATTCCATACACCATAGAACCATTTACAGTTTACCAAAGAATCCCATAATATAGTTTATCCAAGATACCATTTTATGGTCTACCATGGCACTCTATTCATACACTAGGCCCCTATTTATGGTTTAACCCAGGGCCAAAGTCTGTGGTACATCACAGACACATAAAATACTTTAGTGCAAGAATATATTTTTATGTACCCGGCTCCCATTAATTATTTATCCTAGAACCACATTTTAACATCTACATTGAGGCCCCATTTATGGTGTACCTTAAAAACACATTTCATTGTTTAGTCTGGGACACCATTTTATGGTTTTTGGACCATTTAATGGTTTTTTTTGCACCATTTTATGGTTTGCTGCAGATGTGCATTTTTCATGGTTTACCATAGGGCCCCATTTTATGGCTTACCAGGGACCCAATTATCAGTTATACCTACAGCCCTGTAATTATTGCTTATGCAAGACACCATCTTATGGTGTACCCATAAGTGCACACAATATCCTAAGGATGCTGGTTCCAGTTCATACTGATGGTTTGGTTTTTTTCCATTTCATCATTCCATATTTACTCTGTGGTCTTGGCTTTGGCTCTGTTCCCACTTCCTTGCTATCAAACAAAGATAAGATAAAAATAGAATTACCACTCATTTGACGCATGATACCCCAGTAGGAGTGACCTCCGTGTATGTATTAACGATTAATGATGCAACAACAGAAGTACAATTTAAGTAAACATGACTCAACAAAAGTCACATTTATTGAAAGGCATTAGGTTCAATAGGGCAGGGGGTTGTGGCAAAGATGTGTCAGCACAAACTAAGATATATTCGGAAAAGGAAGTTTGGGGCAGGGGATGGGAAAAAAAGGAGTCTGCAGAAATAAAGACAGTTGGAAAGAGAAGGTGCAAGCTTTATGCAATAGGGAATCCAGCAGAGATTGATGTCAAAAAAGATGGAGAATTAATGCAGTTCCGCAGTTATAAAAGAAGGATAGAGAGGGAAGAGGACTATTGCAGTGGGGATCTAGAATAGTGATAGTTGTGAAAGTTGAGCTTGGTCAACTTTGACCTATTTTGATCTCTTAAATTCCCAACATTTTTCTATCTTGTTAGTAAATTTTGTAGTTGGGGCAGTGGTTGCGCTTCAGTTTCTGAACCTTGAGGTTGGTGTTTCGAAGCCTCGCTGTGCATTTCATTCGTGTCTTTGGTCGAGGCACTTTACCTATGTTTGTCCCTCCCCACCCAGGAATATAATTAGGTACATGGTTGAAATTATACTGCCGAAGTTTAACAGAATTCTATTCTATTCTATTCATATTTATTTATATAGTGCCTTTCTTTGCAGATACGAAGCGCTTCTGTCCCTGGTCATTGGATCCACATGCTTAAGTTGCTGCTGTATTCAGCGCAGGAGAAAGCAACCCCACCAGGTACCCATTTATACTCCTGGGTGGAGAGAAGCAATGCAGATAAAGTGCCTTGCTCAAGAACACAAGCGAAATGCACAGCGAGGGATTGAAACCCCGACCTCAAGGTTGGGAAACCAAACCTTTCACGCTGCGCCAAACCACTTCTTTCAGAATGGAGCTTAATTAAAGGGGTGCCTGTTTTGCCACTAAATTTTAAAAATTTCAATGCATGTTAATGTTATGTGCTACTCAATTATCTATTCTGAAACTGTTGTGCCTCCATGTTTGAAAAATTCTGGATCCGCCCCTGAATTATGTCTTCTTTTGGCTACATATATTCCAGTAGGTATAATAAGACAAGAGTATGTGTAAATAAAAATTGTAATTGTAATGTTTGACGAAAGTTCTGAAAAAATCTTGATCTACTACAAATTTTTTGACATCTATGCCCTGCATCCCCTGCATTTACAATAAATGGTCAAGTGACAAAATGATATCAGACCTGTCCATTTGCAATTCAATTACATCGTGGTAGTGTATTTGATCATCCTTTCACCCACAAATATAAATTGGGAAATGATTGAAATAAACTGGGGAGGTTAAAAATGTGGTGTGGAAAGGAACTGGTCTATCCCTACCACACAATGCCAAGGCTTAGTACGATGGGCTCCTAACAGCACATTCCCCTACATTCATTAATGAACATGGGTTACTTTTACCTTTAGTATAATATCATGTGAAGGATCCAAAAGATACGATATTTAACAGAAATTGGAGGCCTTATGCAGTGGGGGATAAAGCAGTTATAGGAATAGTTGGCAAAGAAGGTGGATGGAGTGGAAATCCAGCAGGTGGACAAGAAGGAAGAGTGGAGGTTCCAGCAGGTATTTAGATAGATAGACAAAGAATGTTAAAGCCTTGATATAAAGTGTGTTATCAAGAAGACATAGGTTAAAGATTTCCCACACGAATTAAATACAAGCGGTACTGGGTAAAGACAACTTGATTTCTTGCTTCGAACAAGGTATCCATTTGTAGAAGTCTTATGAAGTTAAGCCTATCCAATAGTGACATTAAAGGGTCTGGACCAGGACGTACCTTCAACTTTAGATTGATAAAGATTGAAATATGTTAAATACAGACACAATGTATACACAGACCTAGTTCTAGAGTCCAGTTAAAATATGTAATTATTAATCGAATGATATATGTATATAATATGTATTTATATAAACATTATGCATAAATATGTATTTAGTAAAATAAGTTAAATTAAACGAAAATATGGAAGAAGCAAAGGAAGAAAGAAGTATAGGAAAGAAATATGGTTCGGCTGAAATATTTACCGAAAATAAACAATAATAATCATTTTGTCATTATTGCATCACTTTTTTGTGAAAATTTGTTGGCACTAATCTTCAGAGGTCAAAATGCCGGCAGCCTACACATTTCATATATTCGTACCGCTCGTATATTCTATTCGTGTGGGAAATTTTTAACCTATGTTATACAGTGGGAATCTAGCTGATTTAGAAATACTAGTTCGAAAAGAAGGCTTAGGCAGAGGCTTTATGCAGTACAAGATCCAGCAGGCATAGCTCTTTGGAAAAAATGCAGAGGCTTATATGGAGTAGAAACCCACATTGTACAAGGACTTCTGATTCAAATATGGCTCCTTATATAAAGACAGTTGGGAACAAACTGTGGAGGCATTATGCAGATGCCGAGATATTATCATAAAAAAATGAGCATTTAATGAATATGACCAATGCAGTGTTTTAGTTACGGAAAAAAAACATTTTTTTGACAGGATTCGAACCTCTAACCTATGGTCAAATACTATCTAAGAGGTTAAAGGTTAAATACACTTTATGGGGATTTATGAGGCCACACAGCTACAAGTTTGACTTACTGTTATAATAAGATTCTAACTGTTGTCTAAGCCTAACTTGTTTCAGATCATTACTGTGTCGATCCTTTCTTGCATCTTCATTCTCCTGGTTTCTCTGCATTTTCAGAAATCCTGCCATCCATCGTCTATTCCTAAAGACAGAAAAAAAACCCCTATAAAATAATTATTCTTGAGTGACGACTATACAAAAGTGAATGACAGTTAAAGGTGCTTAGGTAAAGGTAGGAGAATAACCCATAACTTGCAGCGTCATTGTGCTGAATTGCGTATGGGTGTGGGCCATACCAGGCTCCAGAGGAAAACAGTTTTTTGATACGTTGTAGAGCGGACACAAAATCGGTGTTGGGAACAGTTAGAGATACAGATTTTTGAATATTTAAAAAATTGGGGGAGCGGAGGAAAGGTAAAATATGGGTGGCTACACCCCTTTTCCCCCATAAAAAAAAATTGTTTTGATTTCAAAAAAATAAATGAACTTACTTTTTGAGATAAACAACAAGCCAGATAGAGACCACAATGACAATCATATAGATATTTGTAGCCCCATTCCAATGATCAATGTGGTCCTCAGGTGGTAAGCCATGGTTCTCACTTGCCATAATTACTGAGTTGAGATCTCCTGCAAGAAATGATACCAGAAAATTGTCTACATTTTTCGCTGCCCATTGTTCAAGAAATTTGTATCCTCTATTATTAGCCTAGTATTGAATTTATATTAATTTTTTTTTCTAATATCCAGTAAGTAATTTACTGTACTATATCTATTCAATGAAGGGTGCACAGGGAGATAAAGTCCACCCCACTATCCCCCCCATTGAAAATGTCCAAAGCCAAATCACACTTAAATAGTTATAAATTTCCTGATATTATCTGATTTTGCACCCCACTCACTTAATCAAGCCCCTACTCTCCCTTTGTGCTCCATCAGCTCCTTATTGCCATTAGGTCAGAGTGCCCATCTCTCATTCGTTGGGTGGGGGGAAAGACTGTGCAATGCTTTAAATGCCAGCTCCGGGCAAAAATTATGTATTGATTATATATTTTAGTTATTATCAATCTATTGATTCACCTATGTTTCAGGATTTTTCTTAATTTTGTTTTGCTACATGATTTTTTTGAAAATAAGTACTTTTTTGAAAGTGGGGGTATAGGTAAACTTACCCAGCAAAATTCCTATTCTTTTGCACACAAATAACCTTAAGAGCAGGCATTTTGAAAAAATCATAACAAATAAACAATAGGGCAAAAAATTACACTAATTGACTAAACTGGGGTGAATTTAGCCGAACTTTTCGTTTCTGGAGTTTTTATTTTATGTCAAGTACGTATTTCTGCGCAATTATCATTTATTCCCCACCGTACCCACTTGATTTTTTTTCACTTTCCGGGGAGTCAATCGCTCTGAGCTTTGCACATGCGCTAACTTGCCAATCAATTCTGCTGTTCTCGCTCACTCCATTCCTTTCGTGTAAAAAAAAATATGTGAGAGAAGATGACACAGGAGTAGGCCTATTTTGGTTGAGTAGTAATAGTGGAAAGATAGACGGGAAGATTTGGTGGTAGATTTCCTCGATCTAGGTCTAGCTATGGATGCCTTTGAGCCAGAGGTGATGCCTAGGCCCTATATCGTTGGGAAATCGTCGACATGGAGAAGGTACCTATGCTAGCCCAGCGGGATTCATTCCCAGCCCGGCTAGGAGGATGGACGAGTTGAGACGATTCGGTCAGTTGTCATTATTATGTGGTATCATTTGCTACTTTAAGAATTGAAGGAAAAATGGGAGACCACAGTTGTTTGACGATGATACATTCAAGAAACTGTGCCTTGATATTAGGATGTTCAAACTCGTCTACGAATCAAAAAAGGGAAATTCTCAGAGAATAAACGAGGCAACAATATGCCTTACATTAATAACTATAGTAATAGTAATATTTACAGGCCTAGGCCTCCTGTGCAGTTCAGTAGTAGGCCTAGGGGCCTAGTAGGGCCTACATCAAGGTGTATAATGCTTACCCCTACAACAATTCCTACAAATTACACTGGGCAGGCAATGCGTGGATTGGTAGGAAGATTGGTATTAGTACTATTCTGCAGTTCTCTTAGCTAGACCGGATTTGTTGACTGGCTGAGATATGACTATGTGACGATTAGCCTAGAAACTGGGCTGGTTTTGATACTAGGCCTAGCCTAGGTCTTTGTTTTATATGCAAGTTAATCCATAAACTACTCTTTTCTGTCATTTTTTTTTTTGTAGTTTTATCAATTGTATTATTGATTCTGTTATGGCAAATTTTATGTTTATTGTACACCATCTTGACCCAGGTGTTTTACAGGTTAGTGTGGTGAAATCCACAGCAGCGGGATGTCACGTTCTCGCGGTGTCGTTAGTTGACAGTTTTAGTGTGTTGTAATTTGTTTTCTCATCATGCTTGGAGTATTCTAAAACCTAGCTAGTGAAAAAAAGTAGACTGCTTGATTTCTGCGGTTCTAAGTGGATTTTTATATTCTCGTTTTCAGTCAAATTGGCGAATTTTTTGTCGAGATTACTCATATGATATATTATAATAATGTATTTGAACACATAGTGAAGAGAAAATGTATGCCCGGTGCTAGCCTTTAAGGGGATCACAACTCCTCCTCACAGTGAATCTGTTTACCTTCCCATTTACCTACTATTGCAATCAATGATGCCCAAGTGGCCAGACGGTGAGAAGGTGGATGTCAATTAAGATGGTTCACCTTGGCAATCTAACTCTAAAATACCATTTCACCAGTATGCAAAGTGGCTAAAAGTATGGTAAGGTACTATTTCATTACATAAAAATAACACCATAGAAGTTTGCTTGAATACCAGCGAATTTAAAGAATTTTTTAGTAAAAGTCTGTATATCGGTCAAAACAATTTTTGTTCGATCAGTTTCAAAGTGGAAGCTAATAATTAATTTAATTCCTTTAAATTAGCTATCCAATTTTTTTTTTTTTGAGGTATTTTCCTGTATTTTGACTGATAGTACATCTTTAAGTAGAGCTATAGCCTTGATTTACCTTGATTTGGAAACTAAAGTTTAAAGCGTTAATGCTGATTTGCCCCTCAGTCCGGCTCTCTTAGGGTGTGTTTCTACTGATAAACACAAAATAATCGATTTTTTAAAACCGCTTTTTTAATGAGTGCAAGATAGCCTGCCTGCGTTGCAACTGCATTTTTGATTTTACGAAAATCGGTTTCCTTGACGGAAATTAGTCACCATTTTGTTTATAGAACATGTTGTCCAAACTGTACAGTATCTTTCTCATTCCTGTCATGATGACAAGGAGTAAACGGTGTGCAGCGAGAAGACAAATGTTTTAGACTGTGCTAATCGGCACAACGAATGAGCAACCAAATGAGGACAACAGTCGGCCTAAAAGAGCGGGAGGCCTAGTAGGCCCGATATCCCCCCACAAAATAATTACAAAACGATTTCGTCACTCCACATGTTTGTTGACGTTTTAGCTTGTAGGCCTTGGACATGAACATGAGCATGAGGACTATTCATTTTGAAAGTTTGCGTCTGATACGATTTAGCTTTGCAGTGGTTTAACCTGGAGGTCACATTTCACCTGATAATCGCTTTTCTGTGTTGCAGCTAAAAGGTTCACAGCCAAAATCGGTTATTTGCCGTTCAAACACACTATCCATTGCATGTTTTTAATCAATTTTTTTTAATCACTTTTTCAAACTGGTCCCATTTCCACTGCGAGAAAAAAAGTGATTTTTCGAAAAAGCAATTTTTAATCAATTTTTTTTTCCAGTAGAAACAGGCCCTTACATACAGTTTATGTAGGTACATTCTTACAAATTACGAAGAAAATAAGATCAAGAATTGACCAACTGACAACTAGGCCTACAGAATAAAATTTACATTAAAAAATGGGAATTGTTCACAGACTCACAAACTGATGCAAGTTGCTAAATTAAAAGTAAATGTGTTCATGCCTTTTTTATGCAAATTGTACATTTTATTTCGCTGCCTCTTCATTTTCATTTAATTTCTATTTGAAACTTGGAGGAATAAAATAATTTCATTTTATTATACCTTCATGTTTTAACTACTGCACTGTTTTAATTTGCTGTATATGTAAAATTCACAAGAATTATATGGAAAATTCCTGGTTACTTTTTTGGCTATCTAATTATACTTACATTTCCTATGACACAAACAAAGTATATCAGTAGGCCTAGTCTACATATATAGTTGTGCCATAGTTGTGCTTGCTATAGCAGCGGTCTAGGAAGGCTAGCTAGGCAGAGGGAGGAATGCAGGCCAGAGGGCCAAAATAATATGTGCCTAGGCTTATGCTACACTTGAGGCCGCCTAGGCCTAGGGCCTAGTCTAGTAGTAGCCTACCCCGATTTAGGCCTAGGCTTAGTATTGTGTATTGAATACACATAAAGAGAAGCTTTAGATAGATACCTGAAGTTCAACTTACGCTAAATTGAATATCTACACTCTATATCTGCACAAAGTACATCAATTTTATGTTCGTTCGTACTTTAATTATTCATGAAGAGAAGACATCCATTTTTCGTGTTGTTTATGCATGTTTACTTTGCTTATTTTCATAACCGCAAGGTGGCGGTAGACTACATGTTGTGGATGTTGTGACGATATGGTGACGATCGTGACGCGTGTGAAAAAGTAACTGTAAGCAAGGAAGTTGTAAGTTGACATCATTAAGTACTGAGTCAGACGGACGAAGAAGAACCGACGTTACTGGCATTGTAATCTACAGGTGAGTTTCACGTAGGCATGCATGTTCTTTTCTTAGCATATTATCAACCTGTTCGTTCTTTTTATTGATATAATTGATGCAGCAGCGAATTTATTAACGAAAAATTGACTTCACTTCTTGACGAGAAGAGACGTACTCAGTGTTGCGGTATGGTTGGATGGTAATGAAGTCTCAGGGTAATGAATTTGAACGTAAAGTATCGTATTTTTGTAATTGACGTTCAATTATTCTTTTTGTTGTAAAGGCTTAAAGAAGTTTAAGTTATGATGAGTAAAATTATTGATATAAATGTACGATACTGTAGTGGTATCAAATAACAAGCCCAAGTAGAAGCCAGAAGTATTTCTTAAACTAATTCCCCCATGCCTACACAATGAATGTTTTAATTCATAATGAAGTGATTTTGTATAATTTTCCAATAAATACAAAGTTTTAAAAAAAATGTAAAAAATATGAAAATGTATTTATTGTAGGCCTAGGCCTATTTGCATTTGTATTTTATATTATATAGGCCCTATTATATTGTTATTTTTATTAATTGTTATTGTTATCTTATTTTTATTGTATTAAATCTGCTACATGCTGCTTGGTATTTTTGTTTATTATCTTTGTGAACATTGGCATCCCCATCATCCCACCTATTTGCACTCCAAGATATGCCACTGACAATACATCACTTCCAATTTTTATTTCTATTTTTCTAACAGGTTATGACACCTAAATTGTTCAGAGGTTCTTAGCGTGTGAGTTTGTCACATCCCGCTTCAAGATGAGTCACGTAAAGCCAAAGGTAATCAAGCCAAGAGGACGACAAAAGCGTACCTCAGCAAGTGATATACCGTGGAGAGACTCCACCTGGGTGCACAGTTTTTCGCAGAATGCCGCTAGTCCAATTAACGTGCAAGACATCAGTCCAGGCTTCGCTCTTCACAAACTTCAACTCTTGGTTGAAAAGAATAAATTTGATGATGCATCTCACCTTATAAACCAGCTTAATTTGGTAACATTAAAAACAATACTTCCAGAAATTCCAATTGTTCCAATAGTTGAAAATATTCCAGATTCGCTTATTCTAATTGAAAGTTTTTATTCAAAGTTTTTCATCGCTGATCCTGATAATTTTCCTATTACTAAACTAGATGTTGAGAACACCGTTTTTCATATTGTTTGTTATCTCAGTTCACGAGATGACCAACTGCTGAAGAAAGAAAATGGTTTACTATTAAGTGGCGACAATGTCATCAAAGCTATCGTGAATATCTTAAGAATGGTTATGTTTGTGTTCCCGGATATGATTAAGATTCTGTATAACCGTAGAAAACTTATGGAAGCCACTCTCGAAGGGATAGGGGAACACAGCTTAGTGAGTATTGATGGTGAGCTTATGAATCTTCATGACGCACTAAAACTAGAATTTGAACACGCCATACACGCCTATAAGACTGCACTTGGCAAGCTGGATAAGTTGAGCCTCTCCCATCAGAAACCGGTGACACTTAATTCTTACGTTGGGAAAAAGTCAAGCAATGGAAACCATCAGAAACTTATGACTCTCAGCCAGGAAGAGATTCAAAGCCGATTATTCAAAAATAAAACCGTTCTAAATGCTATTGAACCAAGTATGAACGCTCAACTACCGTCATTACTACGGACGCTACAGGATAGGATTGAATTTGATAAAAGCGCATTACTAACATTCTCCCAACTCCGCAAGGAAATATCAACAATCCCTGCCAATTCGCAAGTTGCTTCTGTAATTGCTAAGTATTCACAAAGCCTTAAGGTTGTACTGGACTTCTTTAAGGATATGCTTGACGAACAGATATCGGAATCTGCCTCTTACTCCACACAAGGTTATTATAGTGATGAGGAAAATTTTATCCCTTTGGAAGGAAATACAAAAGAGAATTCTAAACGAGGTAATTAGCATAATTAAACTGTCATTTCTTGATTATTTTTATGAAATGTGACAAGTATTTTTATAATTTTGTAATTTCTGATAATTTCTGTACAGTAGTTCATGGGGATCGTTACTTTACCTAATGTATAGGCTGTTAATCAAATTTAGGTGAATCGGGCTATGTTTATTACAAATTTACGTGCTCACCCGTGCGTTCATACAAGAAAATCCCCGTCCAGATATCAAGATATTAAGATGTCGGAGGGGCGCACCATATCCGGTGATAGTAGTTTTTGTACTGCTTTTACCACTTCTCAGCCCTCCTCTTTCTTTATTGATTTTGTTTTTGTTGTACTGGCTGTAAGGAATAAAATAAAATAAAATAAGAAAGATGACGGTGGGATCACGTCAATAGGAAACTGGAATTTGCAAATGTGGGTATGTGTGATTGTTAATGATAGAAACGTGCTCAACTTGCTAACCGATAGCTAACCGTTAGCATATCCACATCCGGGTAACGGTAATGGTGTTAACCGATCGGGCGTTCTCATATGGTGCTAACGGTTAGTGCCGATCCAGATACTAGGGCTCTAGTGTGAACCTGACCTCAGTGAAAACTAAATTGGTTTGACCTGTGTTATACTTTAACACTTTTATTAATATAAATGAGTTATTCGATGTTAAAATTGAGCTTCTGATTTGCTCAAAGGATTAATAAATGGCTGTACAGTAGGTTACTTGTTACTACAAGGAAATACTGTATATTGTACCAGGTACTTTATTGTTATGAAGATTTCACTATGCAAACCTCTCCATTCACTCAAAGGCAATGCTTGCGCGGATCACTTAGGCTTTTCATGGGCTTTTGTCGCCCAGTGTGGGAAAATTCAACAGTCTATTCTTATTAATCCTAGGAGCAAACTTTGACAGCACTGCACAAAACTATAACATCCTTGTACTTTTAGAGTGATACAATCTAAATTTTATTGCGGTCTTGTGCCATTAATTACTGCCCTGTTGTAGTTATCATGCTTTAAAATAATTGTTAAAATGATATAGAAAATCCTTTATTGTTATAATACTAGCTTGAGTAACATCAGCAAGGCAAATGAAAAATGTAAAACACAAAATCCTACTAGGCCTACATTTCGAGTGATACCTAAATTGTATTCAGGTCTTGTGCCATTTCAAATGAAATAGTGTGCAGTAAGTAGGCCTACTGCCCTGTTGTACTGTTGTATTTATTTGTCTAATACAGCCCATAGTTTTAATCACAAACTTGTCAAACTTTTTTTTTCATTCATTATTTAACAAGACAATGCAAAAGAGACAAAACATAACAATCATACATGCAAAAAAGTTAAACAGCTAAAAAAAAAAAATTTCACAGATTCATTTGAACCTGTATTTGATGGTCGACAGAATCACATTATGATTAGATTATGAACACATTTGTTCATATGACCAGACAGAATTCATTCTGTTTACCATTACTTAATAATTTGATTCAATTTTGTTTAATTGTTTGTACCGTACTATTTACACAATAAATTTGATTCTATTTTCTTTAATTGTTTGTACCGTACATTTTTTCAATCAATAATTTTTTTCAGCAAAAGTGCAATCATGTGATAAAAGTTTTTTTTTTTTTTTTTTTTAAATTGTCAAACTTGGTCACAATGTTTCATGACCAAAGATCTCAAAGCATTTTAAGAGTAAGGGTTAAAGGTCAAGGTCACAATCAACAAAAAAAACAATTTTTTGAAACAGTTTTTTGGAAAATTTTTCAAACTCGACCACAATGTTCCTTTAACAAAGATCTAAATTATGAAGGGCCAGGGTCAAAGGTCAAGGACACAATAATTGAAATCTTAGGGTCTATGTTCAAATCCACTGACAGCAGAGGATCTTTATCTTACGACTGAAAAGCATCTCCACACTCCTACTGTAACCTTGTAATGAGACTTTGTAAAGAATCACAAATGTTATCTTGTATTTTATGAGAGTCACTGAGTATCAGCTTACCTTCTAGGATAAACTGAAAAGATCACCCATGGTATAAAATTAGATTATGCGTTCATAGATAAAATAATTACATTATTCAGGTGATTTAGTTTATCTCCTTGTAAGTAATCTGTAAGGACAGCCCCTAATCCCTTGGATTGTGTAGAAAATCATTGTCCATTCACCTGTTACTGATGTTTGTACTCCTGAAACGTGTATTGTGACAATGGATTGTGTAGTGATTAAAGAATACTATAATTGTATATCTAATTATTATAATTGTATATTTATTATTATATTAAGCATTTTATCTATTTTTATTTATCTGATTAATTTTTCTGATTGTTTTTTGTACTACTGTATTTTATTATGAAGCATAGGGAACAAATAATCTTGTTTGTTCTTTCGCACATTCAACTGGGCAAACCATGTTGTTTTATTTCTGTACACTGTATTTGCTAAATACTGTAAATACTATTATTTTATTATTTATTTATTTTATATATTGAATTCTGTTTTTAAACTTGTAACACTATATTTGAAAACCCATAGTAATGTACATATCCACTTTCATTTAAATAAATTTTTCCACCAAATTCATCTTTATTGAAGTACATTTTTGTAATTTAAATATTTAGATTAATTAGGTTCATGTAGTTTGTTATTAATCAGTCACAATTTGGCTGGAAGGTTACAAGGGGGTCAATGATATTTTTGAATAAATTTTGTTTTGATTTTGATTTGATTTTGAAATGTAAAAATAGTTGAGAAATTTGGAAGAAAAATGTAAATTTTAAATCTAAATTTTTCTTTCACATTTTAATGTATTTGAATGCCATATTTTATTTTTCATTACTGTGTGTACAATTTTTTATTTTTAAATATGCAATGAATTGTTTCCGCTCTGCTTTTCCTTTTTAAAATTGGACAATAAAACTAAATGAAATGAAATGTTTTAATTTAGGTTTTTGTTTATATATGTGGGAAAGACAAGCTAAACTAGTCACTTTTCCTGTTTCAGAGATAATAGCCAAAACATGCTGGAATGTCAACATTTTTGAAATCTATTTTATTACACTAAACTAACCTTTATATTATCTATGTGTCATGCTATATATGCATATATATACTCTAGCACAGTCGGTGAAGAAAGTTATTAAGCTTTGCCAAATACCTGATACTGAATATGGGAAACTTTATTATACTGAGATAATAGTTACTCATTTTTGCCTGACTAAATGAGGTCATAACGTATCCTCAAGAAAATAGTGAGTGTCAATTTCCTGTGGTAGTTCTTGGATCTGGTATGGGATAAAAGGAGCATTGTTGCAAGGTCTCTGACATAAACTTTCAATTGCCTATTATGCAGGAAATAGTGGGCATATAGGCCTGCTGTAATGTACTATAATGTTGCCAATATTCTGTGTGCATGGAAGCTTGCCTGGTAAATGAATCATATAAAAATGACATTGCACATCATCCCACCCTCATTAGTCAAAGAATCCTAGACCCCATTATTTCGTCGGGGAACATTGCTCAGTGCCGGATCCAGGTGGGCGGCGAGCCGGCCCGGGCCCCCTAATTTTTTTACAAAAAAGGATAATCAAATTTAGGTCTGAGATTGCCATTTTTGGCCATTTAGAGGTGCCATAACCATAAATGTTCTACCTCAGCCCCAACCATGGTGGGGCTGAGTCGCCAGTCGTCCCCCCTCCCCCCAAAAAAATTACAGTTTTTAGTAGTTAAAAATCACCTTATTTTGCTAATTAGCACCTCTCAACTTTGAGCTCCCCCTTCAGCACCCCCATTTTAAGACTTCTAAGTACAGTACACCACAGGGCCCCCTCTTTTTCGAATTCCTGGATCCACCACTGTTGCTTTAAAAAAGCATTTCATTGCCTGAGAGTGCCATTTCAGAGCATTTAGAGACTGGTGCCTATTCTTGAAATTTGGTCCAAACATGGTGGGTTCTGAGGTAGATTTGGACCCCTGTAGGAACTTGCATCTTGTCGGGAACCTTGAACCCCCTCTGTCAAGGGTCTTAGACCCCTCGTCGGGGAATTTCTGTTACCAACACTGCCCTGTCCCCATTCCCAATTACTGTGCATTTCATTATATTAACTAAGCAGTTTGGCACAGAGTGGTTGCCATTCCACCTAGACGTGTAAAGTCAAAATTATAAGTGGGTATTGGTAGCGTCAAATTCTACCTATAAAATGAAGCTTCACAGGCAGCTTACGAAATTCAATATGTGTTTGATCAAAAATAATAATAATAATTTTATATAGACTTACTGTATATATTGCATTAATATCATTCATATGACCTCTATGCATTTCACATTATCATTACCACTGTGGGTTAAATGCCTGTGAAACACAAACTCAGCTTCCTGGGGGAATACTCCATAACGTTGCAGTAGCTAATTAGCGAATTTTGGCATTTTAACCCTACTGGTACATACTTGGGTGGAGAGAAGCAATGCAAATAAAGTGCCTTGCTCAAGGGGATTGAAACCCTAACCTTTAGGTTGGGAAACCAAACCATTCCTGCTGCAATATCAAACCACTTCTACTATAGTAACAAAACTAATGCTCTAAATGACATCATTTTTAATTCCCAGTTTTAATAAAGCCTCCTGAAGATACAGATTGTGCTCCTAAACGGGAACGACGTAGCAGGTCCAAAGATCGCAGGAGGACTACACGTGGAGGTTCGAGAGATAGGACAAGGGGTCGCTCTTTGGATCGAAGCCTGGTGACTATATCACGCCCTCGGTCGGACAGCGTCGAAGATAGTCGTGAATTACATTCCATGATTAAAAGGATAAACCAAGTCTCTTCTATGTCAAGAGGTAAAGTATACAAATAGGTCAAAATGCCTAAATTTATACTCTCTATGTAGAGATAATAAACTAACATACCGTAAATTCTCGAGTAAGCGCCGCTCTCGAATAAGCATCCCTCTTGAATAGGCGCTGCACCAAACCTGATTTTTTTGCTAAGCATCGTGGCACTTAATCAAGATTATAGTACCCTGTTTGTAATGAAACGCTTTAAGAAACAGGGTTTTAAATACAATGTATATGGTGTTAAAATGAATAAATAACACAATGAGACACAAGTATTTCCTTATAAACGTTTATTTACGATGATGTAGTACCTATGAAAGAGCTACTGAACTACGGGAATACATGAGATAGGTAACATGGAAAGTGCCATGCTAATATTTTTTTATAGGCGCTGCTCTTGAATAAAAGCCGCTCTGAATCCTCCAAAACTTTTATAAGCGCCGCTGTGCTTATTGGAGCATTTACGGGAAACTGTATTTATAAAATTTAACTATATATTTTTTTTTATTTACTTTTAATGATTAGCTTTCAATTGCGTATTTTATAAGCGCTGCTGTGCTTATTGGAGCATTTACGGGAAACAGTATCTATAAAATTTAACTATATTTTTAAAAAATTTACTTTTAATGATTAGCTTTTAATTGCATATTAGAATGGGAAATCTTCATGCCAATGAAAATATGCTTTAACATACCTATCACAAATTCTTTAACTTTGTCCACACTATCAAATTTTGTGACAAATAACTGAGATATGCCCATATTTGGGTGTAATATGACATCGTATATGGGCACATCACGCAACCTTTGATAGTATGTACAGAGCATTAGTTGTACTGTATTGTACTGTAGACCCTAAATTGACTGGTAATAAAGGGTTTTCTTATAACATTCTTTAAAACTAGGCTCCGGATGCAAAAACAATTTGGTATGTTGTACGACTGATTTTTCTAAGACACAACGGTGTTTGACATAAAAATCGGGAATGGTTTTCGTCAAAAACCCTTTTTGTGTCTTAGAAAAATTAGGTGTACAAAATATCAACATTGTGTTTACCTCCAGAGCCTGGCTTTAACTACTTAAAGCAGATTGAAATGTTTGGATCTGTTATCCCATTGGAAATTGACAACTTTTATTACTCTTATGAGCAAATAGATGTTTTCATTGAATGTTTGAGGGTCTTTCCCAATTTTGCCAATGACATTGACAGTATATCCAAAGACAAATATCTAGATGTATTGCCATTTCTTTTTTTTTTTTGGCAGTGGGGGTAGGGAAAGTGGGGTACCATTTGGGAGGCTGATAAGGGATTGGCAGATTAGGAATGTGAGGCAAAATTTAGTTGGGAGAAATGAGATAATTTTTAGCTACTTGAAGGGGTTCTTTTGCTCATCTGATGTTCTTAGTGGGAAGGCAATGTTGAAGGTGCAACATTTATCTGGGAAAATATTCCTACTCCACCCCTTATACAGTATATGCCACTGGGTATATTTTTAATTCCAGATGTTGATAAATTGTAAAATATAAGAATTCCAAAAACTAAATTTTAATTAATAATGATTACCAAATTAGCTGTTGGCCGCAAAGTTTTAGAGGAGAAAGGGATTTCCCTAGCATCAACACATAGCAGAAGTTCAAGCCTCTCATCTGATCAAACAAGTCATTTTCTGCTCGGCAAAGAAGAACCTGAGTCGTTTTTAAAACGTGAGATATGCAAATTTTACTTGGGTTGTTGGAAAACTAATATGTCTTCTTAAACTTGTTGATTCTTTTGCTTTGATTTTTATATTCATTTTTAAAATTAGAATATTATTATGGGATTTTCTTGTATTCTATATATTTTCTTTATTTGATCATAGTATTTGGAAACTAAACATTATTTATAAAATTGATGTAATTTTCATTTTAGTTAAAAGGACAAGTAGATGTTGCATTTTCCAATGCTATCTCAATTGAAATTTAAGCATCTTTTGTATTTCTAGGTACTTAAAAATTATTATTCCTAATAAAACTACACAACTACTATTAGTGAAATTATATTTGCATTTACTAGAATTCTTTTCTAATTTGGTATCTAAACATTTACTCTCTGAAAATGTTCAAGATTTATTTGCAAATTATACTTCATTTAAATTTGTATTTGATGAATAGATTGGATGTATTTATCCCTCCCTGGAATTCAGAAGGAAATAGAAAGGTAGCTAAGAGTAATTTATGTATAATAATAATATGCTATAAAATATGCTGTGGCATACACCTGCAGAGTCAGACATTCATTGCCAGTGAAGGCTTGTGTTATTGGTCCAAAATTTCATTATAAGTCTGCCATGTTAATTATATGTGATCTTTCTGGAGACGAGCATGGTTACAATATATAGCTATTAAAACGTAGCCTAGTATTACATAGCCCCGATATACATTTCAACATATATCGTCTGCCTCATTCCTGTCTGAAAAAGCAGAAATAAAATGCTGTTGTTGACAATCCATATTCATTTTATAAGCAATTGAACAGATATTTAATTACGGATCAAGGAGAAAGATTTCTCAAAAATCAATAGCAGAATTCCTGTTATTTCAGAAATAAGAAAAAATATAACAGACTCTACTTTAATATTCAAATTATATCTTTTGATTAATTATTTTGATTATTATTATTATTATTATTATTATTAATGTCATTGTTATTATTTTTGTATTTTTCTCTACTGCCCCAACTTAGTCTGTCTTTCTCTGGTTTAGTTGTAATTGTTTTTTATCTTGTAGTTTCAAATTAAATACATAATATTAATAAAATTTTCATGCAAACAAGAAAAAAAAAATCAAATTTTGTCATGTCATAATTTCATATTATTCCCTGGCCAGTCATTAACGATTCCTAATGAACAAAATCTCAGAGTAAACAATAGGAGGAGCTGTGAACTTATTTGACTGAGCCAATTATAGGATGAGTTTGTTGCAGTCGATATTTGTTGATGCGATATATCGTCGAGCAGGTGTCTCATTGTTGTCATCATTGTTGTTGCCAGTATGATTGACAAAAGCAACGACGGGTAACGGGTTCCAAGATTGATTAGGGAATGGATAGCTTTAATTATCTAATGGAACGGATATGCGCTGTCATAATCCCCCTTCACAAGTAACCCAGTATTCAAAAGAGAAAAAAATCAGCCACTGTTTTGATTTTATCTCTTGGAAATTGTGTTCAACTATAGAAATTCAGAATTCTTGCAGTGTAAATGTGATATTGATGAATGATGGTGAGATTAACTCGTGTTGGTGAAAGACAAAGTGACTAATCTAGGAACACCAGTGGTTCTATAAAAAATATGACATAGTGTTTAATGTTAGTGTAGTTTTCATCATCTCCTTTAGTGAATTAATACACTTTGACACCTTTAAATAAAGACAAAACATCAAAGTTGAGCCAATAAAATATAATTCAATTGTGTACATTGTATAGTTATTGAAATTTCAATTGAACATTCAAAATTGGGAAACATTTCCCAATAAAATTTAAAAGACACTTAAATATTATATGTTTCAAATTTGTAAAATATCTCATGTAGTTATAATAGAGTTTTGGTCAACCTGTCGCTATGTCAAAAAACAATAACCAATATTATTTGTAATAATCACCCCATATCCAATTCTGAATCAAGGAATCAAAGATACAAGGAGTGTATATTGTTGAAAATACAACATGATACTGTCGAAATTTGGATCCCGGTGCTTAAACAATTGATTAAATATATGTATAAAATAAAAATATATTTAGTGTTATATTACAGACATTAAATTAACTATATAGATATGAATAAATAAACCAAAAAGAATAAAGTATAAATATAGATAAAACAATTGAGGAATACCTGTAAAAAGTTGATTATTACCAGAAGGATATTGCAAACTGACATACTGAATAAGAAAGATACTATGGGAGAAGGCATACATTGATTTCAGACAAACATTTGAGATATTACTGTATATTCAACAACATTTTAGTATTTTAGATGTCTTTAATGGAGCAGACAGAAGCAATGTTTGTATAAGTATAAATAACATAATTGATTTTACTTGTTTGATTCCAAACAGAAGTTTTGTGGGGAGTTTTTATGAGTCACAATTTCGTGTATGAGTAAGGCATGATATGGGTACTATATGAATGTTTACAATAGTATAGGTGAAAAAAGGGAGTATAGTACTCCAAAATAGCTATTTTTTATTTATATTCCATGTATCAAAGTTTTGGTAAAGCATTTTTAAACAAAAATCTCAAATATCCAACCGCCCTTCCCCACCACCACACTCAGTGCTTCACACTTCACATGGCCCCTATCTGGATCCGCCCTTGTAGTCGGTCAGCAATTTGGGAATCAGATCTTCACCTTATGACTTGTTAAGTGCAGCAGCATTTTAAACATTTTTGGATGCTTCAGTGCAGCAATTTGACAGTGCTTATTATAAATTATCCATGTCTTTAAATGGTACTAAATTATGACTTCACAGATTTTTGATTAACATTAATTTTTTAGTTAAAGATCGGTTGTTCAATAGTTCCTGATTATAAGAAGTATCAAGGCATGTTGTAATGTTTACTCTTGATTCAACATGGAATACTCTCTTAAAAGAGCTGCAGTGCTTATTCTAGAGCTTCATGAAAATATATGTTTGTTGATGATTATTGTCGAGGTGCTTTTAGATAATTATTGCGAAAAAAAATAGGTTTATTTTGCCATTTTTCATTTTATCATATTTCTTTTTATTATGTAATGATGTTATTGTCATATAAATTCTGCACAAATACCAGTACAATAACTTGTGCCTGTATTAGAGAGTATGAAATATTATTCATCTCATGGACAATGCCTTAACCCTGCAATGTACTCAATTTCACCGTGTTGTATGATTGTTGATATGTACCGCTGTAGCTATTTACCGAATGTCTATTTTCTTGGCGTGAAAGCCTTGCCCTTTGTGTTTTTATATTACTGCAGCTTGAGCAGTTATGAAAGCTGTGCGATAGATTCTTCAAAGAATAACTTATTGATGGCCACCTTTGTAATGAAGTTCAGTCTACCTTGGCAATGCTTAATTGTATCGACAACTGTATTAGTAATGACAGCTAATATGTTTGGGAGTCTTTTTAAATTTGCTGCATTCCTAATTCATGTATAACATATGTCTACTGAATTTGATTGCTGGTAATTTTGAATTGAATCATTGGTTTGTTTGGTCTCATAAAAAAGTAATTAATTATGGTCAGTATTAACAATAATGTATGATTATTGTTGATGTTCTTTATATCATTATTATTATTATTATTCATTTTTTATGGTCCTTATTTTTTGTAAATGATTATTACTATTCTTTCACTGAATTGTGTTAATCTGTTTCTCATTAGATCCTTTTTTTTAAATTGAGTTTTATTAACTGAATTTTAAAGATTTTTGTTATTGCAGATTTATCATTTTCTTGCATTACAGTATGTAACCAGGGAGTTTCTATAGTGAACAACTCCCTGATGTAGCTGCAGTCCACATGGCTGTGTAATTATATTGTATTTATTTATATATTTATTCAGGTGTAAACACAGCACAAATCAGCAGACAGTGGCTGACTATGTTTGTACAACAATAAAATATAAACAAAATGCTAACATTCAGTGGTGGATTCAGGGAGAGGCACGGGGGAATGAGCCATTTTCAATTTTATAAAAGAAAAAAAGAAAAAATGGTATACTAATACAAATGTTGCATTATGTTTTGTAAAAGCATATACTGAACACAAACCATACCATCATTGGATAGCTATTTATCTTCATCATGACATCTAGGCCTATATGAAATTGGTGTCCACTAGTTTAAAAAAAATTCTGGATCCTTCTCTGTGTATAGATGTATATGCAGACATAATATTTGATCCATTTAAACAAGTAAATCAATTTATTCACTGATTTTTAAAGATTTTTTGAATTGCAGTTTTACCATTTTCATGCATTATAACTATGCACATGGTTGCATAATTACTTTGTATCAGGTATAAACACAGCACAAATCAGCAGACAATGGCTGACTATCTTTGCGCATCAATAAAACATAACATAAACAAAATGCTATATTTGTATATTTATATATAACTTATAAATATATCAGGAATGGATTTTGATAGCGGCACAGGGGCATGTGCTCCCTGTTTTGTGCCTGCCGTGTTTCATCATTTAACAGAAAAAATTGGCATACAAATACAATGTTTTTTAACAGCATACTTAACACAAATCATACCATTACTTGAATTCTTATTTATCTAATAAATATTACATCTAGGATATTGCAAACTGACATACTGAATACTGTATATAAGAAAGATACTTGGGGAAGAGGCATGCATCAATTTCAGACAAACATTTGAGATATTACTGTACTGTATATTTCAACAACAGTTTAGTATTTTAGATGTCTTTAATGGAGCAGACAGAAGCAATGTTTGTATAAGCTTATGTATAAATAAGACAATTGATTTTACTTGTTTGATTCTAAACAAAAGTTTTGTGGTGAGTTTTTGTGAGTCACAATTTGGTGTATGAGTAAGGCATGATATGGGTATTGTATGAATGTAAATACAATTCATTTATTTGAGGAAGTAATACCACAATTAGAATACATTTTTCTGATGTAATACAGAAGTATACCAACTGAGTTACAGTATAGAAATTGTACAAACATAAGACTATAAAAATGATAATTAAATAGTAAAAAATATAAGCAACTAAAGTTGTTGGGAATTTTAAGCTACTACAGGTACGACTGGTTGTGCTAGCATTAATCTAGTCAGCTCAATAATTACAGTAGGGGTGGATCCATGGGGCCACGATGGCAGGTCCTCCTTCCCTCAGAAAAAAGAAATTACAGGAATTCTTATTTAATATAATCAGAATTAATTTTTTTTAAATAATTTAAATTATTGTAAAAGCTATATAAATACTTTTAAATTGTTGGCTTGTGTTACAGAGGGAAATATGGAAGGGAGAAATACACCGTCTTATATGGCAAGGGGTAGCACCAGACAAGAGAATGTCCAAAAACCTGAACAGCAAACATCAAGGCAGATGCCAGCAAGTAATTCACTCCAAATGAACAACAACAATCATGGAGAGACAGAAACAGAGAAGTTACTGAAAAAGGAGAGGTCCCTTCGAGAGCAGCTGGAGAAAGAAAGAAGCAGGCTTGAGCAACAAGAGAAAGTTCTTCAACTAGAGATGGAAGCAATGAAAAAGGAACTTAGTAAAGCAATGGAAGATATAACCACATTGCGACAGCGAGAAAGTGAGATGATACATAAGTAAGTGACACTTATGATCTATTAAATTTGGCACATGAACCAAAAATTGAAAATAGCAATTTAATCACTGTCCTACCCATAGGTGACCAATGACATAAACATAGGATGCTGTACATAAACTAAGTATCATTATGAGGCTTAGGAAGTCGAGTTGTTTTTGGTTGTGAGAACAGGTATTGAACCCGAGACCCAGGGATTGGAAGGCAAGCATAAGTAACCACTATGCCTCCACATATGCAGCTTAGCTTTAACAAAATAGTGAGGTTTGTGTCACCGCACCTTTCTGGTTCCAAAACTACTCCAGATCATTCCCTCAAATTTATTAATTAATTTCTTCCTTCTAGATGTTAAAAAATCTTAACTGGATTCAATTTAAAAATTGAATTAGAAATGCACACTAAAGGTATTGAAATGGGTTTTTCCATCTATTAAGAGGTTCATAAAACACATAACTGTACTCATTTTCTCTCCTTTCATTTAGATTAACTCAAGAAACACAAAAGAATAAAGAATGCGATCAGGCCAAGCTGTCTGTTGAAAATAGAGGGCCAGACGATAATGTCGGTAACTTAGTGTACGAATTTGATAAGCTGTACACTGAAGTGCGTGCAGATGCTTGGACCGTTCTCAATATAATGGCTGATATGAATCAGTTTGAATATGGAGATGACCTAAGAGACAAGCTTCTTTTTTCAGTCATTGTGGTAATTTTATGTCTTCCATTTTTTTTTTCATTTCCTTTTAAGGGTGGCAGAAGCATTTGGTTTGTGGTCAGGAAAAAAGTTCCAAACTAACCTCAGCAGGAAGGTTTAACCTAATGATTTTTGGTGTATAGCACCTGTATTTTTTTAGGGTCATGTTCAGAGTTCAGTTATATCTAACAACTGGTTAGCAAAATTGGATAAAAATATACTAGCACTTGAATGTTATCACATTTGGGATTCAAGATTTAAAGAAAAAACAATACATTCCAAAATGAACTGAGCACAGCTATATTTTCATCATCAAATTATTTCAGGCAAACATCTATCTAACTTATCATTGTGGGAACAAATACAAAAGCTATGAATTACTACCATGCAGTAAAGAAAATTAAATTGAAAAATTATAAATAGCTCCTCAATATCAGCATTTTAGCATTTTTATTTTTTAACATTGATTTTAACAAAGAAAATTCACCTGTTTAAATAAATAAATATGTTTGATTGAATTCAATGTTGGAAAGGACTGAAATAGGACTATTGTACTCTACGCGCGTGTCACAAAAGCTGACATGTAAACATACCGTAAAATGCTCAAGTAAGCGCAGCAGCGCTTTAACTTTTCTGGAGGCACTTAGTTGAGAGTGGCGCTTGGTAAAAAAATAATGGCGTGGTGTGTTCCATGCCAGTTCCCATGTTACCTATATCACATATTCTCGTAGTTCAGTAGTCCTATCATAGGTCCTACATCATCGTAACATTTATACAGATATATGTTTGTCTTCATTGTGTTATCTATTTATTTGAACACTGTATACATTGTATTTAAAACCCTGTTTCTCAAAGTGTTTCAATACAAACATAACAGGGTAATATGTACAGTACTCTCAATAAGCACTGCAGCTCTTATTTGAGAGCAGCGCCTATTCAAGAATTTAAGTTAAAGCTTCGATTTTTAAGGCATTGGAGCTGTATTTACTCTCTTAATAATTTTGATAGTCCATCAACCAATTTCTTATATTTCAGCTTGCCTTCCGTGCATCAGAAAGTTCTCTACATCTCTTGAAGAAAAATATGCGTAGCTTATTACGGTTTAAGGAGGATTCACACAACTTAGAAAGTAACTTGTTCACATTTCTGAGGAACATTTGTGAGAATATGGATCTGAGCCATATGTCAAAGGTAATCCAAACAAATTGTAACTGTTGTAGTAGCCATCATCAGTAGGATCAATTGACCAAATCACTGCTAGTGTTTACTTTGATATCTAAGATTTACCATTATGCTACACAAATATATGTATTTCAGTTATATTTTTTCGGCCCCGAAACCTTGATTCAGAAATTCCGGGTTGGTGTCCGGCGGGGATAGCTTTTCACCATTTTGCAGTTTAATGAATGTAGTTAAGCCAAACCGTGTAATTTCTTGCCCCAAAACCTAGACTCAGAAATACTGGGTTGGTGTCCGGCAGGGGATAGTTTTCCAACATAGTTTAAGATTTATGTAAAATGCGTAGTGGATCTGTGATCCATTAGGCGCTATATAAATACAGTTGTATTATTATTATTATTATTTTTATTTACATCCTACAAAAACAAATATTACTTTGTGTAGCTTTTTGTTTTTTCATCTCCTGATTTTAAGCTCTCTAAATTTTGAGCTCTTTTCTGCTGTCTGTGTTTTGTTTGGATTGGATAGGATTTATTTGATGTAAACACAAAGGATAGCCCACAAAAGTCTAGAAGAAGATTTTTTCCCAGTGGGGTCCTTCTGGTTGTGATTGGGCAGTACACCGGGAGACAATCCCCTACTCTTTTCCAAAGAGTGTACTGCGTTCTTTAACATGCACATGGGCAATAAATGCACACAGGACCAACGGCTTAAATGTATCACTGAAAGACGGTGCGCTATTGTAACTTGTATTTCAGCCCTCCAGCTGAAACACAAGGAGAGGCAGCGATGGGAATTGAACGGGGGACCTAGAGATCTCCACAGTTCAGTGCACACACAATGGCTACCACCAGGTTAGCCAACTGAGCTAAGCTGCTCTCTCTCTAAGCTAACCTTAGTATAAAATCCAACACATTACCCATTGTAATGTTTATGATTTTTATTATAATTATTCATAGTGTTTATTTAAACAACTTTATAGAAATATGTTATTTTTATGAGAAAAATTATTTCACAATCATATTATCATTATGAAATTCCACATATTATCGAATATTAAAAATCAAAGAAGTTTTCTTGTAGTTAATAATTGTCTTAATTGTGAGGTCAAAGATCATACAAATGGTTTAGTGAACTGTGATAGTAGTTCGAAGAATGGTTGTAGTATTCACCAAAATTTTCAATCAAGCTTATTCTTATAAATATTATTCCATAAGTTCTACTTTGACACTAATTCACGGTCCAGACGGGGGTATTGTATGTGGGACCCCCTATTAATAGAGAAGTAGATAGAGGTAAAATTCCACATGGCAACTCTACCACATTCTGAACCACCCCTCCTTTTTAATATGCACTCGTGTACATTTTATTTGTTCTTCAGATTGCACTTTCTTATGTATATATATTAATTTATTACATGGAATGAATAAATGCTAATTATATTGATATCTTTTCTTGACAGAATGTATGTGCTAAACTTTTCTCTACCCTACCGGAGTATCCCACCCTCAAGTCTTCAATTCCTCTCACTAACTACATCCATCAGTGCGTGCACATAGCTTGGCAGCTATCCATCCAACCACAACCGTACACCATTGAGTACGACTGCGTAACATTTAATAAAGTACGCCACCAACGAGCACCGGGTAGTAATCGTTCATCAAACCATATCAAGATCTACCTATGGCCAACGTTGCTTGAAGGATCGAGGATGAAAGTTGCGTACAAAGGTGTGGTCATTACGTAGTCTGAAAACTTTCTGAAATTTGGTTTATACAATCAGATTTTTTATTATTAAATTAAGCAAAGATATTTTTATATGATTGTAAATTCATTTTGAATTTATTTTTTTTAACTGTTCTTTTTCTATAATATTTAGTAGAATATATTACAATATTTCAAATATTGATATATACATGGTACTTTTACAAGGAATTTTGCTGACTTCTATAGAAATATTGTATACTATTATATAAAAGTAAAACAACAGGAAATTTATTTATGAGGTCAGAAAAGTTATATATTACAATTGGAAATGCAAAGTAGGCCTAAATTATATTTTGATGTGTAGTATATAGATATATTTATCCATTAGGCCGCATACACTGTCTCTTATACACATCTAGATGTGTATAAGAGACAGATGTTGAGGTGTTTTCACTGAGTATATTGTAGAATGTAAAAAGAAAAAGAATAGACTGTAGTGTATGGGGAGGTTGAGGCAGAAGGGTGGGGTAGAAAAGTGGGGAAGGGGAGTTCTGGTACTGTACTGCTTTGAAATTAGGTTGAATGATAGGCAATTTTTGTTTATATATTTATGATATGTATATTTCAAAAATTCATAAATATACTATACAAATAAGGTGTAAAATCTTCATTGTTCAAGACATTTTCACTATAGAAATTTAAGAAATAACTCAGGTTGTTAATAATTTTGTTTTTAATACATTGTACACACAAATAGACAAATAATTCATTTTGCTTATACTATCTGTATATGCATATATAGAAATTTGCTTCCATTGGCCTCAACAATAACATAAAAAGTGCATCTATAGAAAACATAGATTATATTTATCTCTTGTCATGGTTATCTTTCTAAAATCAATATAAGTAAAGGAAGGGAAGAACTGTGTAGGCCTAATGAAAATATAGGATATAAATTAAAGAAACAATCCAATTGCAATAAAACTAAATGCATTAGGAAAGGAAAAGGAGTGATGCACACCATGAGTCACACCATCTAATGTTGGTGTATGGTCCTCTTTATTGTAACTAGACTTATTATTTGGTGAATTATTTATTTTATACTGAATGATAAAAGTATTGTACATTGTAGGATTTTGTTATTATTTTATCATGTTAACTGTATGGTATTGTTTAAATATGATTGTATGCGTTCTGGGCCTGGTTCTGGGCTTGATTTGGTGGCGTAGAGCGTTGTATAAATGTCACTTTTATGATTACTTTGTCTTGGGTGCTAATATCACTCTTGTATACAGATAATGATCTCAGTAGGCCTAACAATAGTGTGTGATGTAGGCCTAGATTTGCAGGCTGATCAATACAGAAACAAGCTGTTCTACTGCATTTACTTTCAGTAGTTAAAGTAATTTATTGTCTGAGTGTGAGAGAGAGAGATCTATCTGGATTGAATAATGGTATACAGTAGTTCAGTCCCAACAATTTAATGAGGGCGCTGTTACTAATTTATAATCAGTATAAGTTTTCGACATTTTCCCAGCAAAAACAACAGTTCTTTTCAGAATTATCTACATGGTGAACCGCAAGCATTTAATATATTTTTACTTATTGTTTTTATTATTTTGTTTCACATATTTTATCTTTAGACTCATTTTGTATGAATAAAAGATCTTGAAACTTAAAGTCTTTTCAAATGTTTTTGTGTAAGAACATGATATCCCTTAAAAAATAAGGGATAAAAATAACAGGGAGTTGTGAATGGAATGGGGTGAGATGAGCGATAATGTGTAAACATTTATAAGGCACTTTCTTCGGAGTCTCTCATACTGATGCTGTAAAACTTGACCTATCATTCAACCTTATTTCTACCTCTCCTGTTATACTCCTACTTTTGTAGAGGAAGGTCAGCTTTACCCACCTGAACCAGAATTTACTACAGCCCAGCTTTAAGTCTGTTTGTAAAAAGAATCAGTTCAATCAATAAATTTATTGGATCCATGTTTGATACAGTGGCACTCATACAAAATGTGTGGTGTATCCAAAAAACATACAAAAATAATACATATAGAAAAAGAAAATTAATTAAAATTAAGGAGTTGGTTCTGGTACTGTGGAAGACTAAGGTTTAGTGATTTTCTACAGTATTTTAATAAAATTCTGTCCACCTCCCCAGAGAGGTATGCATACATGCGTAGCTGAAACTTGTGGTCGGGAGAATTATGGTATTGGCGACGTCCCAACCTTCCTATTTGAAGTCTCTGTTTTGGAAAATCCATTGGCAGATTCAAGGAGAGGGGGTGCGGGCCCCAAAAATTTTACAAAATTAGGGGGAAAAAAAGTGGAGAAAAAAAGGGAATTATATTCAGAAGTCTGAGAGTACCATTTCCGGCCATCCACCTCAGCCAGTGGTTGGGGCTAATGTTGTCTACACATTCCATCTGTGAAAGTCTATTTCGCATTACTGGATCCGCCACTGAAATCGTTTTAATTATGACAGATTTAGGCCACAACCACCGATCTAGGAGTATATTGGCACCTGGGACGCATTAACTCCGGTTTTGGAGTTTTTGCGTAACAATTGACAGACTCTGAAATCAGAGGTTTGAAATTCGTTCTCTAATAGAAAATTGTTTTAATTATAATAGTTTTAGGACGCAAAACCTCTAATTTGGAGTGTTTGGAGTATAAAATCGAAGATTAAAAATACATTCTCGATAATAGGAAATACTGTATATTGTTTTAATATTACTAAAATAATGTTAAGCCTTAAAGCCTATTAAATTTGTGCCGATTTTTTAATTCCTGTGTAAGAAAGTTGGGGTACAGACACTACGAATTTGGAGTAGGCCATAACCAGATATTAAAGATCAAATAGGCCTAATTTTGATATAGGCCTAGACTTTTATATTAAGACCTATATTGTGCATTGGGGATTAAACAACTTTAATATCGAATTAAGGATATAAGTTTATGGCTTTTATTAGGCCTTAAGGAAGTTAACCAAAACTTTTCTTCACCCATATCTTCCGACTCTTTCACCACAAAGTGTTCAGAAAACTCACTTAGACCTAAAGTATAAGCCTACCATTTGTCATAATATGGAAAACCTCAAAAAAACATTTACCGTAATTAATCGAATAAACGCCCCCTCCAATAAACACCCCTTCCAGAGCTCCATTTGGAATAAACGCCTCCCTCCCAAAATGCCTAAACAAAATTAATGGAAGCAACATGATTCTCAACACGTTCTGTTAATGTATTACTCCTGTAGCATTCTAACCTGATTAGGATCAAATATTTTTATCACGCAATAACACATTTTGGCGGTAATTTTGTACCACACACGTCCCTCGAATAAACGCCCCCTCAAAATCGCTTCCCAATAATATAATATTTAATACCGGCAGCTCCTTTAAAAAGAAACATTAAAACATTATTTTTTTTAGAAATGCTGACAAAACTACAGCAGTTCTTGATGAATAACAGCCAATTATGGTCTATGCCAGAAACAATCAAACGTCCGTTAATTAAAGAGAATTATTTTGCTCAGTATATTTTTCTACTGAAATGTAGGCCTAATAACTTACCGATACTTAAATGGCATAATAAAAGCAATCTAAATTTAACATAATTTGGAAATCAACACAGATCGAAAAAATGTGCAATTAGATGTAGCGCCCTCTAGTGCAACGTTTCCAAAATACTTTCTTCAACTTCTGGCGATGTACCGTGATCACGATTTTTTACCTGGTCGCAGCACATCATTTATTATTTTCTTTAAACGGCTTGGTGGAAATTGCATTGGCTTTTTGGACGTATGAGTGAGATAAAGTTAGGAGTACATAACAGATATGGAATGGAATAGGCCTATAAACCAAATAGGCCTATTCTTCCTAAACCTATTGTCAATGCTCATTCTCCTTCTCGGCTTCTCTTTTTTAACCAGCTTCCAATTACTAGGGCCTAATACTCCTTTCTACTCGCTGCAAATTTAAATCGCAAGACTTTTATTTGTTTTCCGAGGGTAAAACACTTGCATAGTGCGCCTTTGATCTCTTTTGAAATTTACACCTTATAAATTCCGGATATTATTATTAGTATTATTATTATCATCGTCACCGTCACCCCCACTGCCATCGTCACCGCCGCCGTCATCGTCATTATCATCATCATCATTATTATGATCATCATCATCATCATCATCATTAGGCCTATTATTATTATAAAATTATATGTAATGTCGACTCCAGAGTGTCATTGAATTAAGAAGTTTGGTAATTTCACACATCAGGGGCGGATGCATGGGTTAAAATTTACGTGGGTTGGGCGGGGTGGGGGGTGTCAAAATGTTTTCAAAAAAGGTGAGTGGGGTCCTCCCCAAGAAAAGTTTGATTCCAAGATGGCGGGAAATGAGCTTTCCCGAGTTCTGAAGCATACAGGCGCAATATTGGTCATTAAGTTCTTCAAAAGCCAAGGTTTTATACCCTCGATCTTGAAAACAGTCAGACAAATTTTTCTCATTCTTATTACAGTAAATTGGCCTGCATGTGTGTACCATTATGTCTACATAAAGAAAATAAAAATGGGTAGTTACATACGTATTTTTTTCCATGAATCGATGAACCTCAAAGAAAGGGGGGTCAGAGAAAATTTCTAAATACCAACTGAGGGAGTCTTAGTGGCATCACGACCATTATCATCATCACCCATCGATTCATCATAGGCCTAATCATCATCATTATCACCATCGATTCATCATAATCATCATCGACATCATAACCGTTTTAAGGACGCATTTTCAAATGTTTACACGTTCCGCTAATTTTAATATAAAAGAATAAAATAATAATTATAGGCCTAAAAATAAAATAGTTAAAAAAGAGGCCGATTTGAAGTAAGGTCTGGAGCCCCTGGACCCAGTGAGAGAGCTGTTAAACCCCTGATCTTATCATCATCCACATCATCATTGTCGTCGTCATCACAAATATTTTTAAAATTTTATTTTAAAATTTATTAGATTTACGTCTGTAGTATAATTTAAACATCAGGATTCTAGGATCAAATTCTGGAAAATATACCGAAATGTTTCTCAACCTGATACACTTTTTAAAAAATAAGAACCAGTAAAATTTAGCTCAGGCTCAGTCAGTGTTCTTATTTTTTGGCCGATTTCAGGCTCAAAATGTTCTTTTTTTGTTCTTAAATACACACTTTTCAAACATAGAAAATTATTTTTGTACAGCAGTATACACTGTACTGGAATGTAGGTAAAAAGTGGCCCCGAAAAAAACGGTCCCTGAAAAAAGGGACTCTGAAAATATGGCCTCAGAAAAATTGCCCAGGTAAAAATAGCCCAAAATGACAGGTTGTACACTTACTGTCCTACATTATAGAGGGTATTACATACCTACTGCACACAAGGTAATAGATATAATTTTTTTTTTTGAGTTTTTAAATATAGAAATTTCATTAGACATTTTACCTCAGCCTCAATTTGTTTTTATAATTTCAGCCTCAGTGTTCTTATAAAATGTGTTCTTAAAAAAGTGTAATATGGTGCTTTGCGTAATCAAATCCCCCTGTGAACGTTCTTAGGACTGTTTGAGAAGATAAAGTGAAAATTGCAATAGACGCATTATAAATAAGCGCAAAAATAATTATATAATAAATCAACAGTGGCAGATCCAGGAATTTGAAAGAGAGGTGAACGAGGGAGGGACTTTCACAGACCGAGGAACCACCCACCTCAGCCCCACTGTGGTTGGGGCTGAGGTAAGAAAATTTATGATTAGGTCATCTCTAGATGGCCGGAAATTACACTCTCGCACTTCAATTTGAATATATTTTTTTTTTCTTAAAAAAATAAAGTGGGGGCGGGGGCCCTTGAATCCACCTCTGCTCAAAACATTCTTCATCCAGAATAGTCATAACCACAAAAAATGGACACAAAAAACCAGATCACATCCTAAAAACAAACAGCAGTAACTAAGACATACATCAGGAGCCGATCGATGGAGTTTAATGTCATAGGCCTACCCAAGGAAGGGCACAGATCTGTTTTGAAAGGTGGAGGGGAGGGCATTTTGTGAGTCGACACCCACCTCAGCCCCACCATGGTTGGAGCTGAGGTGAAAAAATTTGAGGAAATAGTACCTCTAGATGGCCAGAAATGACACTTTTATTAAAATTCATCATCATCACATCACCATTAGTCAAAATGAAGCGCCAAAAAAATTTTCATGATCTTTTATTTTTGACAACCATAGAGATCTTATTAATGTGTGTGTGATCATGGAGGAAATACCATAGAAAACAAAGCTTAAAAACATTGTCTTTGAGTATGTACTTTACATAGGCCTACTTCAAAAACGTGATTTCACAACCACCTCACCCTACCATGGCTGGGGCTAAGGTGAGAAAATTTGAGGAAATAGTACCTCTCGAGATGGCCGGAAATGACACTTTTGTATAGTAAAATTCATAATCATCACATCACCATTATAGTCAAAACTTGAAACGCCAACAATTTTCTCATTATCTTTTATCAGGGATCTACTTAATACCGGTATCCAGGACAGCTTACTAAGCTTTAACTATATATAATATATTATGATCAACAAATCACAACTTTTTTTCGCATTAAGCATAATTTTCTTCACTTTTTATTGCTACTATTATTATCAGTTATTACTATCGTCGTCATCATCATCACCATTGTTATTATTATTATTACTATTAGTAGTAGTATTATTAAACAAAAATTTAAAGAAACTTGCAAAAGGATAAAACGAAATTGAACCACAGTTATCTTAAAAGACCTTTCCTGAGGTTTATGGATTTAAGATTTTTTTAAATCACGCTTAGGCCTATGTGTTCTATTAGGCCTGTATAACGTGTACTGATGCATATTTACATATTATAGAAGTATTCATTTTGAGTGATCCCAGGAAGTATTTGTATTGGCTCAAGAATAAGCTTTAAAATTTTAACACTGTGTACAAAGGGGGTGCCGCGGCTCCCACGGCTCCCCTCCCCATCCCCACCGGATACGTCCCTGTTAAGTATTATAAATAGAACCATGTCAAACAGTTTTAAGGCTCCATTATTAGACAAGTGTTTCGTCATGACATGAGTCGTTAAAAATGACCCGCTGTTCGTTTCAGAATAGGTGTCCAATTTCAAAATTATCTCCAGGTAACAAGGTCACAAAACGAAAACGACGTGTCCATTCTCTGAACGCGACATCAGCGCACAGGAGGTGGAGTAAGTGAACAAGATGTATTGGCAAACGGTCAGACAAAGTTTTCATCAGTCAAGCGTTTACTCGGCAACCACTGCGCAGTTAAGATAAGTTGCAGAAATAAGGTGGCCTTCAAAGTGGATCCAGTTTTTACGTTTTCGTTATGCAAATCAAGCAATCTTAACTTACAAGTGGATGTTGATTTTGTGCCAAAGCCGATTAATGTGAGGAAAGTGGGTAGGGCAAAATGTCGAACAAAAATGCTGAACTTAATCCAATCTCGGCCTCGCATGGAAAATACGAAGTGAACTCCAATGAGACGAGTGATGGAGGTGCGCCTGATGGTATCTACAAGGTACTTCAAGGCGACAGAAACTTAAGTTCCATTGAAGTTAACGTGGATACTGGTAGCTTGGACGAGTCCCATTCCAGAACTCGAGACGCAGGACCAAGTATAGATATGTCAAGCAGTACACCAGAATTAAGTTTACCGAAAATTGGTGGAAAGAAGAAATCTGTAAATTTCATTGACGATACTCTAATTACGGAAAATACTTCAAAATCAAAAAAGAAAAAGGGCAAAAAGAAGTCAAAAGGTAAACACAAGAACACCTCTATTTCTATGTCGTTGGAGAAAGAGGAACAGACACCTTCATTGTTAAGTGTCCGCAAAGAAGACACAGTGACAGAGTTTGCAACAACAGGGACCAGTTCACAAGAAGATAGTAAAGATGGTATGCATTCTCAGTTGTATTTTTCAATTTCATTGGTAGTAGGCCTATAAATAAGTTACAAAATAGTATTAGTGAATATTAATAAGTTAACAAAGTATAGAAAAATGCTCCATTATACTTTTTAATTACATTGGTAGTATAAATAATTTACAAATAGTAAATATTATTATTTAGTTAACAAAGGATTAAAAATCCTTAAAAAAATTATCAACTATACTATAGGCCTACTTTTCAATTGCATTGGTAGTTTTACATAATAGTAAATAATAATTAAGTTTAAAACAAAGGATCAAATCCTACAAAAAATATAGGGAATATAATAAATGTACAAAAATATGTTAAAGATGCTCATAATTTTGATGTGTCTGATATACAATTTAATTACTGTAATACAAAGGCAATTCAACAGAAGGATGCACATCTCGGGACATCAAAGGCTAAAACTCTGGCATCGACATTCTAGGGGCATGTGCGTCCCTACATGCTGAACGTCACACAAACCATAGCAACCAGACCATAAACCATCAGCGTACGTGACGAATTACCAACGCGCGTGTTAGTTTCCAAGAAAATGATTTGATTACAAAGGCCTAATGATATTTTGCACTTTTAATTATATTCTTCATTTCAACATTAATTTTACCAATATTGTGGTGTATTGTCGTTCATGAGACTCACTTCGCAGAAAAAAATAATGAATGTTCTGTATCTACTCAAATGTTTGTTTTGTGCACCTTAGTCCAACATAGTCAAAATGACAGTTTAATGTTACATAAGAACATGAAATTTTATAAAATTTTCAATTGCTATTATAACTTTTCATTTTCTTGGTCAATTTTCACAAATCAAATTGCAGTTTATAGAAGCATTTAACAAGCTCGTGGTCAAAAGAAATCAGATGTAACAGACATTGCGAAGTACTCAAAATTAATAAAATGTAACTAACACCATAAAACGTATGGCACGCATAAACTAATAATTGACGGCTGTACTCGCAACTAGTATCGGATTGTCGATGCCACAGTAAAGATCAAAGGACTGTACGCACACGCTATGTTCAAGAGCGGAGATGTGCGTCCTTCTGTTGAATTACCTTGGTAATACTGCCAGTTGCCCCATTCCGCAACCTTCTTGGCCAATTGGCCAAGCAAATTTCAATGTCTTGCACTCAGCTGTGAATTATCTATCAGTTTATCAACAGAATTTCATGGTAAATTATAAATTAGTATTTTTACATGATTTTTATCTTTTTGTACAGTAATTGCTTTTGTAGCTAAGTTTAGTAGTTAGTAATCAATGGCGGATTCGGGGGTGGAGGTGGCGGGGCAGCTGGCCAGGCACCACCCCCCCCCCCCTAAATTTTTCAAAACAAAAACAAATGGGTATGCGCATGGACATGCATGGGCAGTTTTGAAGCAGCCTGTGATAACGATAAAACGAACGCTAAAACAAAATTTATTCGGCGATTTTCTTATGTAAAACATAACATTATACTACACTATTAAATTAATACAAGTACAACCATTCTTTCACCAGCAATAATCTATGTGATTGTTAAACATGACTAGAAAGTTTAATGTGCCAAAAAAATTGGATACGGCGTTATTGTGTCCTACAGCAAATCAAATTTTACATTTTAAAAACTAGGTTTTACTTGCAGTGCCATCTTGATGGGAGTAGTCTTGTATTCCAAATGGTTAATTTGTGTGTAGGCGGAAAGTGTCAGTAGGTAGGATATAAATTATACTGTAGCAACCCAAATTCATGAAACTATACAATAGATTATTTTAAGAAAAACAAAACTAGTTGTGCCTGTAAAACATGTCATAATTGATATAGTGACATTCAAAACAATTTTTAACTGCAAGTACTATTTTGAAGGGAGTGGTTCTTTTTTTCTAAATGGTTAATTTGGAAGTACTGTAGGTGGAAAATGCCTGAGGCAAAATATAAATTATACTATAGTGGCCCAAGTTGACATAACTATACCATATAGATGAAAAACCAAATTAATACAGTGTAATAAATTTGCTATGACTTTGCATTTGATGAATGTTGAAATTTCATGTACGTCGTCAAACCAAGGAAATTGGTGGTTCATAAAACAGATTTGTTTGTACAATAACTATTTCTAATAGGCATGCAGTACGTACGATTTGTGTACAGTCGTCTTGTCTTTCAATCTCGCCCAGTCGTTTGGTAGGCTAGGCCTAGGAATGACGCTAGCCAGCCAAGGCCTACAACATTGCCCAATTGAAGCCATGTGGGACGCGTAGAATGCTTATCTAAATCTAATTATTTGTATTCATTTTACAATATTATCATATTTAAAATGTTGTTTATTATCTAAAAACAACAAAATTCAACATATTGTAGGCTTAATCCTACCATCCGTTTAAACGCAATCACGATCACATCGTGACTGACAACAAACTGACAAGTACTGTAGTACATGTGGACAATCCCTGATAGATCATTCTGGGTATGCGCATGGACATGCATGGGCAGTTTTGAAGCAGCCTGTGATAACGATAAAACGAACGCTAAAACAAAATTTATTCGGCGATTTTCTTATGTAAAACATAACATTATACTACACTATTAAATTAATACAAGTACAACCATTCTTTCACCAGCAATATTCTATGTGATTGTTAAACATGACTAGAAAGTTTAATGTGCCAAAAAAATTGGATACGGCGTTATTGAGTCCTACAGCAAATCAAAAGAATTTGGTTACATTTTAAAAACTAGTTTTTACCTGCAGTGCCATCTTGATGGGAGTAGTCTTATATTCCAAATGGTTAATTTGTGTGTAGGCGGAAAGTGTCAGTAGGTAGGATATAAATTATACTGTAGCAACCCAAATTCATGCAACTATACAATAGATTATTTTAAGAAAAACAAAACTAGTTGTGCCTGTAAAACATGTCATAATTGATATAGTGACATTCAAAACAATTTTAGTACTATTTGAAGGGAGTGGTTCTTTTTTCCAAATGGTTAATTTGGAAGTACTGTAGGTGGAAAATGCCTGAGGCAAAATATAAATTATACTATAGTGGCCCAAGTTGACATAACTATACCATATAGATGAAATGTTGAGAACTCATATTAGGAATGAGTAGAATATGAAACACCAACTTATATAGTCATCTGCAACCCTTTTATTGTTTTATATGCATAATTTGGTTAATTATTGCTTTATACATCTGAAGTATCCTACTTCGCACCAGAATTACAGGTTTCTCTTCATGTGGCTGAGAATCACAACATGAAGTGGGATATGTTTGATTATTATTAATTCAATTTGCCATTCACAGAAAACATGAAAAGATGATATTAACACATGGTGTTAAGCATAGCATAGCGAAAGTTGTCAAAGGCCAATGTTGCAAGTAGAGCACACAGACTTACATTATTTTGTAAATATTTCAGTGAGGATCATAGCCACAGAAATGGAAGAACTTAGACAAAGAAATCCCTCACCTTTCAACCATGTATGAATGAAACCATGTTTCAATGCTTCAGTCTAGCCCTTTTGCATAAATTAAAAAGTTTAATTACATTAATTCTCAAGTGAATGTAGATAAAAAAACATTAACCTAAAAAAAATAAATGTACAGTTATTTTAAAGAAAAATATAAATCTAGTAGATGTTAAATAATTTAGAGCAATGTGGGCAGAATATATATTGACCTAGATTCACTGTAGATTCACACATAGCTGATTTTAAAAAAATATGTAAAGGATAATTATGCGAAGTTAATTTGTTATGTTAAAACAAAGTTTATTGATGATGTGGAGGTATTAAAAAAGATGGGAACCATTCATGTTGGGATGACCCAAATTGAAAGAGAGAAAGTGAGAGTTAGCTTGATTGGCCTTGTTTGCCTGTGCCTGCTGGGAACTGACTGATTAGTTGCCAAGTTTTGATAAAAATACCAGAAATTCCATCTTTGATGACATCTAGCCTTGTGTAAATCAAATTCAGCTTGCTTGGTCCAGGGGTGTTGCATTAAGAGCTCAAATAAGATGGTCCATTAATGAAAAATATCTGAAAAATACAGTATCATTAATATTCATTTTAGCATGGTATAAAAACATTCTTTCTCTATGATAAAAACATAGTTCCTCCTTTTTATTCCTTTGCTTTTTTTTTTTGCCCTCCACATCCATTTTTGATAACTCAAAACACCTGCAGATTATTCTAAACAATGAGTATCCTGTATGTCTAGGTAAAGTAGTGGTAGTGTTAGTGGGGGTGGGGATATATTCTGAGCACTGGAGTAGCCTCTGGGCACCTGTCAGTGAGTCTGGATATAGCTTGGTGGTTAATCCTTCCTGCTCCTAGGTTCAAATCTGGTAATATTGGGATTTTTTTTCTCTACATCATATCCATTCCTAAGCCTCGTAATTAGTTTATAAATGATCATCTATTATTTTAGAGCCCCTGAAATCAGCTGACCTTCTAAGATAAGGTGGAAAGGTCACCCACTGTAAATAAGATTTAAAAAAAACAAATCCAGGTCTTGCTAGCCTCTGCTGGAAAATGTCAGGTCCCTTAGACAACTTTTCCCCTTGAATGTATTAATTTGTAACTCACTGAAATAGTTTGTGTGTGGTGGTTAACTTTATGAAGGGCAATAAGAAGGGGGGTCATATGATTATCTTTATGAGGGGAGTTGTACTCTATGAAAAATATATGAATGTGAAACATAGTTTTTTATTTAATTTGGCCTATAAAACTGTGATTGTTTTGAGACCTTCTTTAGTGAGCATTGTTTTTGAAAGATCTTTGTAGGAGAGTGGGAAAAATTGAAATAAAATTGATTATAGCAAAATAATTCTACATCAAGGCAAAGGATGAAAAAAGGAGGGGAAGATTTAATAATAAAAAATGCAAGTGTGTTAGGTAAAAAGTGATTTTGTGGGGAGGGAAGGATGCCTTTAGGCCCTGATCACTTCAGATTCCATTGCATTGGCGTACAAAGCAATGAGAAGTGTTTACTGTACGCCAATGCAATGTATAAACAGTGACAACTGCAGTTCAGTAAGTAATAAGTGCTTACAATTATATAATTCTTTAAAAAATGTTGTTATAGGAGATATTGTAGCTGCATTGAAACAAATATAAAATGTTATCTTTATCCGAAAAACAATGTAAGAACTGACATGTAATTGGGCATTCATCAATGATGTTGATATTTAGGAATGTGTGTAATTAATTATTTTATACAATAGATTGTAGATTTTTTAGATACATTGTCACCAACTTTGGGCTGTAGTACAATATGTAGGTGCGTTACAAAAATTTTTTCACCTTAATTTTAAACAAAGTAGGCCTATAGAAAAAATGTTTCACCTTAATTTTATTAAGCAAAGTAGGCCTATAGAAACAAGAGGTCCTACTGTCGGGGTTGCTTTTAAACTAGAGTGCGTCCTTCAAAAAATGAGATATACACATAAAAGTTGTCTGTATCAAATGTGTGCTGCTGGTAAAGAAAGTCTTTTCGAATTCCAAACTCTTCAAATTTTAATAGGGTGCCTCCTATCTTGTGGTAGTACTTGGTTTTCTGTTGCATTCTGTGCATGCAAAAAATCAAGACAGTTGGACCTCTTGCCAATCTGTACGCTTTTAAGCCTCTGCTGATCTACAGACTTGAAGATTTCAATTGCAAATAGGCCAGTTATTTTTCAGCACCTCCTCTAAATAATAAGTGAACAAATTGTCTGCATGTGTAAAAATAATTGAAAGTCAATAATGTACTGCCACTGTAATAATATAAACCCTCAAAAATAATGATTTGCTCATGCAACAACCACAAGTTGCCCATTTTCAATAAGTCACAGATTCACAACAATAAGTTTTCAATGATTTACTGTCCAGATGTTTTAAGATGAAAACAAAAATTTAAGGGTATATTGCAAAGATTATAGGGTTATAACCTTTGATGTCCCGAGATGTGCGTCCTTTTGTTGAATTACCTTGGATATACACATAAAAGTTGTCTGTATCAAATGTGTGCTGCTGGTAAAGAACGCCTTTTCGAATTCCAAACTCTTCAAATTTTTATAGGGTGCCCCCTATCTTGTGGTAGTACTTGGTTTTCTGTTGCATTCTGTGCATGCAAAAAATCAAGACAGTTGGACCTCTTGCCAATCTGTACGCTTTTAAGCCTCTGCTGATCCACAGACTTGAAGAATTCAATTGCAAATAGGCCAGTTATTTTTCAGCACCTCCTCTAAATAATAAGTGAACAAATTGTCTGCATGTGTAAAAATAATTGAAAGTCAATAATGTACTGCCACTGTAATAATATAAACCCTCAAAAATAATGATTTGCTCATGCAACAACCACAAGTTGCCCATTTTCAATAAGTCACAGATTCACAACAATAAGTTTTCAATGATTTACTGTCCAGATGTTTTAAGATGAAAACAAAAATTTAAGGGTATATTGCAAAGATTATAGGAATTTTTTTAACGTTGGTTAATTGCCAATATCTTCTTTTTTTTTTCTTTTTTTTTCAGTTGAAAGCTAGTATAATAAATTATTAAAATATACAAAATAAGATTATATACCGTATATACTCGCGTATAGGGCGACCCGCGTATAAGACGAACCTTGAGTTTTAGAAGAATTTTGGATGATTTTTGTATGTCGAGTGTGTAAGACGATCCCCCGTTTTACCGTCAGAATTCATACTTTTGCTGATTTTTATGGTTTGATACTGCATTTGGTGGGCTAAAAATGGAGGGCAAATGCAGGGCTAATCTTAGAAATAATACCATAATGCCATTATTTATTTTCCCGTATTTAAAATTGCGTTCATTCATAGGCCTACTAACATTTTAGTAGCCTCATTGCAGTAGTAAATTCGCGTGAATACAGACGATAAGCACAAAAGACGAACATATTTTAATAATCACTCGCGTATAGGACGACTCCTCCCCCCCCCCCCACCATTTTTCAATCGTAATTTGCTATTTCAAGCCATGTCTTATATGCAAGTATATGCGGTAATTAGATTTAAGTGATACTTTTTTAACGAAAGTTTTTGCAAAGCACATTGCTATTAAGAGAATTATAATTCAATGTTAAAGTTTTTAATAGCTTATTTGAGCAGATATGCAACTGGTTCCAAATATGTTTTATATATTATAATGTTATATCTTGTGGAGTTACTTTTCTAATAAGTATTTTAAAAATAAATATAATAAATATTTAAAAAATAGATATAATTTGTGTGCTTTAGTGCTCAACAGACAGAGGTGTATATACATCACTTTACTGTTTCTCTTTTGAAACAGAGGCTCATTTATGTAGAATATGTACTACAGTAAAGATAGAACATGGTGATAATTCAACATATATTAATAAAGTTATAGAATATAGAAAACAAAATCTATTTTGTGTTTGATAAAGTTTGAGAATATTGCATTTACTGCATGTTTCTTCCAAAATAAAAATAAATGTACATCAAAAAAACAAACACCGAAACAGCATTGTAGATAATCAATATGTACTAAACAGTCGTATGTTGGTTTGCTGTTATAATAATGTGTTAGTTGTATTTTGTGTTTTTTATGTCTGTTTTAGTGTGAGATTAAAGGTTATTAAATTCGATGTAAAAATTTCTTAGAATTAAGTATTCCAACTTAAATCAGTTTTTAAACATTGCCAATGTAGTTACTGGTATTACCATTAAGTTTGCTTTTATACAGTCCTCTCTGGCTGCGTTCAGTCCTTTATGCTGCAGTGCTTATTTCGTAATTTATGGTACTGTAGCCTGTTGAAAATATACTAACAATTATGAAAATTAAAGTTACATAATATATTCATTTGAACAAAATCACATAATTAAAGACCATGCTACAATGTGTATTAATACTAATACTATACTATGCTGTTTATTTGTTTATAAAATTTCGATTGATTTATGTGCTGCTATGTTATTATTTATTATGAATTATGTGATTGATAAATGTTAATACTTTTAAAGGAACCAACTACCACAGGTACATCTTTGTATTATTAACATTTAGAATTATTGTAATGCATAATTTTGTTTTTGTAAACTTACATTTAATTTTAGTTTGATAGTAGTACTCATTAATTTGTTATAATAGTTTATTTTATGAAAATTAATGTTTATTAGTAAATAGCTTTATTTTTTTTAAAGGGAACATGGATGTAACACCTCAAACAATGGTATCTTTGGATCTTAAAGCTAGTCACAATGAGAAACTTGAATTGGAAGAGGATGATAAAGGTCAGTGTAGGGCTGTCTACTGTGTTTGATGTTGTAACTCATTCAAATATGTTAAGTTTTTTAATTTGTCTGATCAACGAAAATTATGACTAATTATTAATGAAGGTGATGCTAATAATATTAATATTATTAGCATCCTCTTTATTAATAATAATATTAATAGCTGATGCTAATAATATTTAGTAATAATATTACTAATATTATTAGCATAATTTTTATTAATGTCACCTTCATTTCCATTATTATCATCATCATCTTCAACATAATAATCTCAGTATCATCATAAGTATGACTATCATTGAAGCATCAATCACCATCATTGTTTTGAACCTGAGGCTCATCATCATACTCTTTCATAGTCCTCATTATCAATCAATACAGTATTTTTGGTAGAGCATTAGTACAAAATCATGATTTTTATTAGTATTGTTTTCATATCCATATTATCATTATCATCCCAGTTGTGTCTTGATCATTTCAATATATTAGCATAATCAGCATGATTTTGAATACCCCATCAATTTTATCTTTATCATCATCTTTCGCAAGCCTATCCTCCTGTTAATATTCTGAAAATATTCAGTGTAAATATCCCATCATTTTATCACCACAGTTATTGAACCACCAACATATAAGTCAGATAAAATTTGTAAGTACCCCCTTGGTTGAATGAAACAATATTTTGTTCTTATTATATACAGATTGCAAGTACCATTTTTCAACCTCGATACTATTTTTAGATTTACAACTAATGATCACAGTTTTTTTTTGTTTTTTTCTTTACCATGAAACAATTTTTTACTTGTAATTGTGAAATCCCAAGGCGCATGGAAATGAGTACAAGGCTGACTTGATTTGTGTGTAATGGTATAAAGAAGACTGTTTTTATTCACCCTACCAAATAATACATTCCCCAATGATATTGAATCATGAACTCGTTGAGTGTCATGCTGGGAACTGGAGTGTGGCAATGGCCTTGGAATGGAAGATGCTGTGGTGATGGCACATTATTATGATGGTGAAGTTAAAATGCTTTCTTGCTTCCACTGTGGAGGTCATATCACTCAAAGGTTTTCCACATCTCTAAATTTAAAGTTTCTGGATGTTCATAAAAAGATATGAAATTGTTTTCAAGTGGATAAACAAAATCAACTTAATTACAATATCAAATGGTAATTTTTTTTATTAATATATGTAAAGTATATTAAATCTTTTAAATTGCAGCATTTTATTTTAGAGTAGACCATATGACAATGACAATGACAATGACAATGACCATATAAAGTTAATTGCTAGTTTCACATCCCAACCTCATCACATTTTGGAGCCTCATGAAAAAAATGTACTATTTTGTTATTTGAAAAAAAAAACAATAATTTTTCCGTGGAAAATAAAAATATTTATTATCAGAAAGATTGATTGTGATTTTTGTTTGGAACTGCTTGACTGTGGAAAAGTGGTACATGGAATCTACATTGAAAATTAACTTGTTTGAAGTATGATGCTCCCCTTTTTTTCTTTTCTTCTCTGTTTTTTGTTTTTATTTGGTGGGGAGGGGAGAAACTGGCCCCCTGGATCCATTAACCCCCCCCCCAATAGTGGAGATCAAAAGTAATTTGTAGCTTGCCTCAATTGCTTACTAAACGTTATTAAAAACAGGAAAATATTTTAGGATTCAAATATTTCATGTTTCGCAAACCTAATTACCCATATAGCTGTAAAAAGCTCGTCTCACAGTATGGTGTCAAGCTAAACAGAAACCCAACACCACCAAACTCTTTCTTGTGACAAAAACTGATAGCTATAAGACAAGCTTAGTGAAGCAAAATAACTGTGTTTTGTCATCATTAGCAGCTCATTATAAGGTCTTAATGAGGCTTTCTTCTTACCTTTAATAGAGAGCACCTTAATAGAATAATTATACAGTAGAGCATGACATGGTTGTTTGTTTACCTAAATTAATTAATGAGCCATCCTATGAATTTTGATACTTCATTACATTTTCCCATCAATTTTGAATGTTTTACTACTAATAACAGACTATTTGATTTGTTATCTATAAAAGTAATAGATGAATTGGGCTAACTTCAAATACACATGGCAAAATTTTATTCAATTCATGGGTATTAAAAATGTTGTATACTTGTGCTATTTGAGACAAGTTTTAAAATGGTGATTTCTTGGCAAATTATTGTATTACTAAATTAACCGATTGCCCTTTATTTGTGAAACTAAATTTGTTTACATTGGACAAAAATGTGCCTACACTATTTGTTTATGGCATGGGAGAGGAAGCATAAAGATTTGATTGGTTATTTTCAGCTATGAAAGTTTTTGTATGAAATCAATCATGTTATATATATATATATATATATATATGGCACACACTGGATTATGAAAAAAATAGGTAGATATATTATATTTGTTTAGATATTGAATATTATACTTTCATTGTTTACTTTTATCTTAATTACAGACATGGATGTTGTGTTGACTGCAGATATAGGGATTGATGACCAAGTGTATGCGTCAGAAGAAGAAGCCCCAACCAAAGTATATATGGATACCCAAACAATTATTACTACGGAAGAAATTAGAGCCGATTGCAAAGTAATTGAACAAGTAGAAAGAACAATAATCTTGTCTCCTTGCGAAAAAGAATCTGAGGATGAAATTTCTGCAAAAGAATTATCAACGACTGCTCTTTTGGAAGAAATAACACAAACAATTAATACATTTTCAGAAATACATGCACAGGAAGAACAAAATTATCTAGAAATAGACAACCCACATCCAACGATAGAAGAGGAAGTCAGTGTTGAAATCATCAAACAAACAAGTTTTGATATTCCAACATTTAAAAAAATGGAAGTTCCTGAAAATGCTTGTGATACAAAGGAAAGGAATGTAGAGTCTACAGGGAAGACAGTTCATTTTGAACTTGATATAGGCAAAGATAATATAAGTTTTAAGAATGATGCAATTTCAAATACTGATGAAGTTGAAATAGACATGAACTTGACACATGATTTGTCAATAGGAAACCAAAATGATGAAGAATGTCTAGTAATTGAGAATGCAGAGGAAGAGGTAAACTATCATGAATCTTCATCTTCTAGTTCAAGTTCGGAAGATGGTCGTGAGGAACAATTTAAAAATAAAAAAATGAAAAAGCGAAAAAGACGGAGCTTCCTCTCAGGAATCAATTTTCACTTGCCTAAGTTTGGTAGCAAAAAAAAGAAGGACATTACAGTTGGTAAATCAGATTTGAATACCATAGGATTGGAATCCAGTGAATATGCAAGTAATGAATTTATCAATGATGAAACTATCTCAGGAACAATTGATTCAGAGCCATTAAAGACACATGAAAACAAAAACTTAGATTTGTCAACTGCTTTATCGGCTGAAGTGAAAGGTCAAATTGAATTTAATAATGCTGCTGTAACTGATGATATATGTGATGGTAATAGTCCATCTGCTGACAGTTGTCTGGATGTTTCATATAGCAAGACTGTTGAAACCAATCCAAATGATGATTCTCTTACCAACAACGTCAGCTTGGGGGAAGCTGACGTTATGGTTATGAATGATATAATCACAGAAGGCAACATACAGCTTAATGATAAATGTGTTTCTTCACAATGTAATAAAGTAGAATCTCCAGGTCAAATACAGATTCAAGAAACTGAAGTGGAACTCCAAGTTGGTTCTGAAATGTTAAAAGAACAAAACAGAGATCTTGAAGCCTCATTTGAAATATCACCCAATGAAGAAGACAAGGGGATTGAAGAAATAGAAAGAACAAAGAAAAAGAAAATGGGTATTTTAGCAAGTCTTGGTATCCACATGTCGGGTTTTAGTGGCAAAAAGAAAGGGCAGAATATAGAGGACTCGGAAGTGAAAATGGGTGACACCAGAATTGATTCAGGGTTAGATGGAAATCCATCCATGTTTGATGCTAGTTTTCAAGTGGATTTGGATTTAGATAACAAGTGTACAGATACAAACCAGTCTGATTCAGAGAAATTATTAGCTAGTGGAGTTAAATCACTGCCAACAGAAATTATGGATATTGACACTCCAGATTCAACAAACTTATCTGTCGAAATTGGCCAAGCAAAGTCTTGTGAAGGAGAAATTGATCTTTCAGGAGACACAGATGACCAAGTCAACGTTGTTGCAGATGTCAATCTCGATGAGGAAGATGGCGGGATTTATCCAAGAAGCAAAAACCAAAAAAAAGGTCGTTTTGGAGGATTTCATTTGCACATGCCAAAATTCAACAAAAAGAAGAGTCATTCAAATTTGGGACATAAAGAGCAAGAGGCTGAATTGAAAAATGACATAAAAGTTGAGTTCACATCAAATGAAGAACTGGAACTTAAAGGTAACAAAAATTCTGAAGACAATAACACTGAGGCTTGTGATGATAATGGATCAAACATACAAGGTGAAGTTCATTTGGGAACTGTTGGTATTGATGTAGGAATAACAAGTAATCAGGAACACCTTGATAACAGTCTGAGAAAATGTAATAATGAGGACAACATCAGTGTTAATGAAAAAGATGTATTGACAGTCACCTGTGAAAATAGCTATGAGTTCCAAGAGGGAAAAGATTCTCAGATATCAGGAATAGAATATGCTACCAGTAATCCAAGTGTTAGTCTTGATACAGGTATTACCACAAAATCAAATGATGTTGACCCTACAATTGCTTTTAAGGCAGAGCATGATAATATAATTATGGAAGGAAACCTTGATGGAAATGATATAAACTTGGATGACCTGAAAAATGCAGCGTGCCCTGATATTGGTGGAAGAGGAAGAATAGCTACAACTTCATCCAGTAGTTCAGAGGATGAAGTACTATCTAATGGAAAGAAGAAGAGGAAGAAGGGCAAAAAGTCAAAAAAGAAGACAAAGAAAGACAGCAAAGGCATTTTTGGAATCAGTTTCCACATGCCAACGTCCAGTGAAAAAAAGGAAAAACACTTGGAGTCAGGGTCACCAGTATTGAGTTCTGATGCCAATATAAATGGTAAATTAGTCAAAGACAATGATTTTGCTACAGAAGTATCTATTAAAGAGGAACTCACAATAGGTACTGACATGAAATTGGAAGGAATTGAAACACAAGTAAATCTGATGAAAAAGGGCCAAAAACAACCTGATGAGGTTGTGTTTGAAGGTTCAATGGAGTTGAATGACAATAAAGTAGGAAATATTCAATTTGTTAATTTTGATGTTGACCAGAATAATGAGAAAACTAATGTATCTGCAGATTTAGAGAGCCCTTCTGCCAAAACCAACATAAATGAAGAATTTGATCATGCTGTTGATTCCAATGTAGATTTAAATGTTACAGAAGGTAGCTTTGGTGACAGATGTATTGAAGTTCATATGAATACAACACGCAATAATGATATTTGTAATGACAATGGTACAAGCTGCCCAACATCCTTTTCAAAAGATTTTGATGTTGAAAATCCAATTGATATTGGTGCTGCAATACCGTCTGCAGGCATCGTCATAGATGAACTAAATGAAAATGATCAAACCATTGACATAACTGAGCATCCAAGAGAAGAACTTGATGTCACCAATGTTTTATCAGGCAATTTAATAGTAGAAGCTGGCCTGACATTGTCAAGTGATGTATCAGTTGATACAAAGAAAGATTCTAAGTCAGTCAGTTCTAGAGATGAGGATGAAAAATCACCCAAACCTATAAAGAAACGAAAAAAAATATTTGGAAATGTTGGTATACAATTTCCAAAATTTGGAAGTAAAAAAAATAAGTTTAGGGAACTAGCTCGAACTGAGAATCCTGAAGTTAAGGCTGGAATCCATGAAAGTAAAGCTGGTGGTAATAAACCTTCCTCGGATTTAGCAACTGATGATACAGATATGGAAGTAAAATTTCCAGGGAAAAGTTCACCTTCTTTAGGTGTAGACTTTGTGTATCCTGAAGAAAAAGGTGAAGGTAGCACAGAGTTTTATATAGATACAGATAGTCAACCGAAACCACTTAGTTGTATTCCAGAGGAAATTGATTTAAAAGTTGAAAATGATTTAAGTAGCAGTTCAAATGATGATAGCAGTGAGCATGAGGATGAACAAATGAAGAAGGGAAAAAAGAAAGGATTTTTTGGAGGAATTCATTTACCATCATTTTCATGGAAGAGAAATAAAGGTAGTGTATATTCTGAATCCCTACCAATTTCTCCACCAAGTGAGAATGTCAGTGTTGAAATTAGCACTGAAGGGGGACACATTTATGACAACAACTTGTCTAGTATTGAGAGTGCACTAGAGGAAACTGCAGGCACCTATGTTCCTACAGACAAAACTGAAGCGAAGGCACATATTGATGCTGACACATTACGTCTTGGGGATGAGCTATTTGTTAAGAAGGAATTGGATACTCCAGATTTTGAAGAAAAAGATTCAACAATTCAAAATACAGAGGATTTAAATGTAATGTCTGATTTTAAATCTGGGTTGACTCTAAGTTGTCAAAATGAAGTTGCCAACTCTCCTGATCAGGATGAGGATAGTGGTGAACAAGCTGGGTTGACTCTAAGTTGTCAAAATGAAGTTGCCAACTCTCCTGATCAGGATGAGGATAGTGGTGAACAAGCTGGAAAAGTTCAGGTCAGAAAAAAGAAAGGTCTCAAGAGTGGCATTAACCTTTCCTTTCCAAGATTTGGGGAAAGGAAGAAAAAAGGAAGTTTGGATATTGATTCAGCAATTAGAAGTTCACCCGATATTGATATTGTTACTGATGATGAGACGGTGCATGGACAAATGAACATCAATGTTGGTAGCAGATTTGATACCAGTATCTCACAGGAAATGAAGATTGATTCCATTGTAGCATCTGCAGAAGTACCAGAAATTGATTCACATCTTCAAACAAAGGAATTAGATATATGTAATGCAGAGAGTAATGCCAATATCCCTAGTGATATATCAGAAATAATGACAATTCAGGACACAGCTGGTGATATGAATATTGGAATTGAAGGACAGTTTGGAGAAGTTAAACAAGAAATGGAGATTGAACCAGCTACAGAAAATAAAATGAATGATGTAATGGAATTGAATGTAGAAGCACAGTTTCCATCACATGTAATTGATGATACTGACAAACATGAAAACAAGGAATTTATAATAGATACAAGAGGAATTGCAGTTGCACTAGATAATAATCTAAAATTAGCTCTGAAGGCAGAGAATTTACCAACAGCAGAAATAGAAGGCATAAGTGTATCACATTCTGCTTCTGACAATATTTTGATAGACAATGTGCCTTGTGGCATTATCAAAGTTAGTTCCTCGGAATTTGATAAAAGTTCTTCAGCTGAAATTGGGCTTGAACAGCCATGCATTCAAGAAAATATTGATTTAGTTGTAAAAGAAAATGAAGCTACTTCCAATAGCGATTTAAATCTTGGACTTTACAATATTATTGATGTTGAAAAAAAAACAAGTATGGAACTAAACAATGTAGATCTTAGCATTGATGTAAAAAATACAGTCTCATTCGACAATGATCATGACTTGAAAATAGGAATTCCTCATAGCTGTAGTACTGAAGGTATGGTATCAGGCCATGTGAATGATTGTTCAGATATCAGCATTAGTAATGAGAATGACAACCTGAATTTAAAAGCAGGTATGGGTGATGTAGATGATGGTGATCAGTTTCAGTATCCTCCAAGAATTAAACAACCAACTGGTTTTGGAAGCATGTCCCAAAAAGAATGTGTTCAGCAATCTGATAAATCAGCAACACTTCCTCAAACAAGGCAAGAACTATCACAAAGTGGAGTAAGTATTGAGGGTAGTGTAAAGAAGCGTTTACATAAGGGAAGCTCAGAGCCAGAATTATCAAGCAGGAAATTAAAAAAACGGAAGAAACGCTTCACTTTGCTATCCTTTAATTTTCATATGCCTAATTTTTGGAGTCGCAGGAATAAAGACATGAAAGAGGACGATATTGATGTAGGAAGTGAACATCTTAGACGACCAAAATCAATGGAAATTATTTCTTCATCAACAGGTGATGATTATGGTGCTGAATTTGAACCAAAAGCGACACTTGCTAGTAGTATGTCTAATGATAAGTCAGTGCTGCCATCTAGTTCATCAATTCATATCAAATCCTCTGGAAGTTTGCCAGATATATCTGGTGAAGGGTCTCTGCAAGTTAACAACACAGAATGTGAAGGGGTAAATTCAGCTGCTGATAATGATCTACATGAATCTATTGGCTCAATTGAGAATACAGGAGTTGTTAAACCAAAATCAAAAAAGAAAATGAAAATACCATCCTTTAGTTTCCAATTTGAAAAACGCAGTACCAAAAAAGGTAACATAGAAAAACAAGAAAGGAATCTAAACTTGGATCACGATGAGGAATTGCAAGGTGTAGTAGATGATAAGCAGAATCCTGTCATTCCAGTTAGAAAATTAGATGTTCATGCAGAAATTGATATCTCAGATGTAACACTTAATGGGTCATCTGCTCTAGAATTAACATCATTAAAGATATTGCCTTCAATAGATGATAATCATGTTGATGCTATTAAAGTAAACCCTGAAGTAGAGGTATCTGAAAGAAACTGTTTGAATTCATTAAACACTAACACTCCAGTACATGGAAATGTACATGGTGAGGTCAATGCTTGTATTGTAGCCCCTCACAAGTCTTTGAAAGTGAAAATATCAGGAATTGATGACAATACTGATGTAAACTTGGATTTGCCAAGTCCAGCTTCAGATTCTGGACTTTCCTCTGGAGTTGGGGATGATGTGAATATTCCAGGCTTTAAAATATCTCCAGAACTGGCAGTTACTTCAGAAATTGGTTCCCTTCCTCAAATTGATGCTTCAGCAGATGTTTCTACTATGGGAACTAGCAATCAAGCTGATGAAGATTCAAAACGTTTAGGATCCATTCCCTGTTTGTCTGACAAGCATAGAAAGAAAGGATTGCTATCACCCCTTAGGTTGCCGAAAATCAGTTTCTCCGGAAAAAGGAAAAGTAGAACATTACCAGCAGTTGTAACACCCTCAGGCACTGTACAGATACATAATAGCTCCCAATCATCTGATGATTCTATTCCAAGATTGGGTAAAGGAAAAAAGAGAAAGAATCTTCAAGGCTCAAAAAAGGGGCAAACAGACCAAGATGAAAGTACATCATTTCTTGAAAGCACTGCAAATCCAAATGGACAACTTGAAATATCTGGAAAGGTCTCCTTTGATTCTGGTGAGTAAGTGAGAAAGTAAAAGCTCATGTTTTAATAAATTTTGTTTTTCAAAAACGTGTTATGTTGTAACTTGTTTCAATAATTTTTTTTTATTTTCCTTATTTATAATAATATAAAGTGCACATATCCATTGCAATAGCTTTGGCATAAATAACTGTAATAATCAATCATGATATCATCATTTTACCTTCAACATTGTTACCGCTATGCAGCAAATACTTTTCACTCCACCTGCTAAGACAATGAACATCACTACCAGATAGTGGCCATGTTACACTGTTGCTACCCAACAGTGAACTCCAGTAGGCCTATGCACTGCACATTATCCATTTCACTTTCTTTTGATGTGGTGACAGTTGCAGATTTTCTTGAATTACTATTGAACTTGTGGACATAGGGAACTAACTCATTTGTCCCTCCAAAGTCTTAATTGTCAGTCCCGACATAGCCTATAGGCAAATTCGATCATTCTTAAAATGAGAAGATACAAAAGTAAAATTCTCATTATTAAATATATATTTATGGTTTTACAAAAAAAATGTTTTGAACCCCAAACTGCAACATTAATATAACATTATTATTAGTTAAAATTAGTAAAATGATTAGCTGGGGAGGTACCTATAATATATAGAAGATTAATATGTAATGCTACGTGACTTTCAACTATTTAATATCCTATTTATTAAAAAACAATTTAACTAAATACAAACAGGTGAGCTTGAGGCATTGATGAACCCTTAGAGTCATTATAGAATAACTGTTGTAGAACATAAAAGAGTCCAAGATGTTAATTTGATGAGAAGCTTAAAAGTAGGAAGCTAATTGAACCTAATAATTGAACCTTAATTCCATCTAGAGAGGATAAATGTTTATGGAATTTCCAAATAATGATCACAAGACATGTGGTTAGTATAAATTTAAGAGCGAGTGAAACTAAATCTTGTAGGTTATGAAGATGAGGTAGGAGCAATGGAGGGATGATGGTACCAAGTAGGTATAAGTATGGAGAGCTCCATGGTATAGTAATCTAAAATTAAATGATGAATACCAACAGTAGATTTATCAAGAAAGTACTCTGCCAAAAATGTAGGGGCAAAGTAGATGGGAACTCAGAGCAATTTTGTATTTAAAATACTTTTAGCACAGCTATAGTACCGGTAACCTAATATTAAATTTCTTGTTGTGGCTAAGCCTCTTGCTGTGTCTTGATATAAACAGGTTTGTTTAATCTTTATTCACACAAGCCTCAAAATATACTGAACCCTAGCATGATAATCGTAAAACCTCGAATAGAAGCCCAAAGGACGCAATCTTGAGAAGAAGCCCATCAAATTGAAGCCCCTCTTAATTTGGCAAAAGTAGCCTCGAAAAGAAGCCCATCACTGTATATGTATTTCAAAGAAACAAAATAAATTTAAAACACGCCAGGCTTGCTAACAAAAAGTAGCCTCGAAAAGATGCCCATCCAAAGTTTGCAAAAAAAAGTCCATGGCTTCTTTTCGATGTTTTACAGTATTTAATCAGTGATAAGAAATTTGAATGTGTGTGAAAATGATGTTTTCTCGATTGAATTATAAAATGAATTACAACTATGTTATAGGTGTTTATTAAAATAATGAATTTTTATCATTATACTTTTTTCTATTTTAGAGTAGGAATTCATTAATGAAAATGTTTTACCCATACTTGATAATATGTGTCTATTTTTAAGAATTGTATTAAAATAGAAAGTATTTTTGTTAGTAATATCCACAATGTTTTATTGGTATTGTTTATGTTTTTATTTATTTTTATATGAATGAAATATAGTAAGTTAAGAAACTATACTACTCAACTCTCAATGGTCACCTGAAACTGTATCTTCTATTCAAAGATTGATACCAAGAATATGTTTACACTTCTTGGTGTAATTAGGTCAAAATTTATGGACACAGTCAACGCTAGCTAATTAAATAAATATAGTAGTATTATATTATAAGTAATTCAGCCAAGCTGACTGTTTCAAACTGTTTCCTATCAAATTTACAAAGACCTTATCATGTTTGTTTATACTGTTTGTAAAAATGTTAATGCCAATCTTGAGATAACTTGAGATAAACATGTCAATGTAAACAGTTAACAGTTGTAGTGTACCAGTTATACCACCATGCTTCAGCGCACCCAAAGTGAACCATGGTCGAACCATTGGTGAACACAAATTCACAACCATTCTGGTTATGGTTCTGTTTTCTGGTTGGTGTAGCTGACCTAAAATGTCCAAACTGTAAATTAATAAATATTTCAAGCACTTTAAAGATATATTTCAGCGGGTTATGATCATGATATATTATAGGCGTATTTGACTGGTCCTTTTCTGAGGAGTGATTTACTACTCGGAGTGTGCTAAGTAAAAAACAGCGAGGAGTTTTTGAGCCGCACTTGTGAGGAGTTTGTGCTACTCGTGCGATCGGTCGAATACAACATGTGCAGTTTGAGTAGAAAGAGCTGCTCAAAACAGACCAGTTGAATACGCCTATTATCTCAAAGCAAAATGTCCAACATTGTGATGGTTCTGTGAATTTACCATTTTTATTCAAAATATACTCCAATAAAGGCTTCCTCCAGAGCCTCATTTGGAATTAATGCCTCCCTCGAATAAACACATCCCCCACCTCCAAATGACTATAAATAAAACTAATGGAATTAAAGCATCATCATTCTCAACACTTATATTAATATTCTACTCAAGTAGATTTTTTTCTAACCTGGTTGGGATGAGTTTTTATGAACACGCAATAACAAATTTTGATGGTAATTTTGTGTTGTCTATAGTTCCACATTTACATATATTAAAATAATTTTAGATCAAAACTTTTTATACAATTTCAAGTGATTTTTCTACATTTTTTAATCTATGCAAATTTCATTTATAAATATTTTTAATAATATACTGTTATATGTTTTTTAAATTGATTATGGTATACTGTATGTCTTAAATGTTGAAAAATATTTTTTTGTATTTGTACTTTTTTAAATTCTCACTTTACTTTTTTTTTGTAAAGATCAAATTTCGAAATTATTTACTTTGGAAACTAACTAATAAATAATTTTATTCCTGAAGATGATGGGCCGTCCACAAGTACACCACTCAAGAATGTACACCAGAATAATAGCAATGCTCTTGGATCCGTAAGCCCTCTAGAATTTGTAGATGAATCTGAAGTTTTACCGATTGAGTTCACAACAACCTACAAAGTGGTTGTAGCTATAGATTTTGGTTCAACGTTTAGCGGGTATGCGTACTGTTTTCCCATTAATTCCGAGCAGATATTTATGATGCGTAAATGGCAGGGTGGAGATCCTGGAGTCCGTAATGCTAAGATGCCATCAACGTTGCTCTTGACTCCAGAGGGTGACTTCCACTCATTTGGTTACAAGGCTAGGGATTTTTATCATGACATGGAACACAAGGAGGCACAAAAATGGTTGTACTTTGACAAATTTAAAATGACACTTCATGCGAATCAGGTAGGCTAACAATTTAAATTATTTTTAGTAATAATTATTTAGTTATATAATTACATAACAATTCATGTTCTTTGTTTAACAAACATAATAATGGAACATACCATCAGTATCCACCAACAATGGACATTTGTACATCGTATATTTATCAAGGCCTGTAATCCGGGTGGGGTGGTTTATATGGTTTGGCCCCTGATCTCCAGAGAGCACTTCTATTTTTTCATATCTTGATTTGGAAAAACAAACATGATACAATACTTAAGAAGATTCTCTACACTATTATGGCATTAAATGAGTCACTAGCTTGTTTTTCATTTTTCTGTTCACAGGAACCAAAGCAAAATTCATTGTATATGTATAGATGTGTATAAGAGACAGCTGTATATGTATTTCAAAGAAANNNNGATATACTGTAGTATATTTTTTTCGGTCAGATTGTTACATGATGAAAGTTTCATATGGATTCATTTTCCAAATGCAAACATGCATTAAACAAACAAAAGGCCACCTTGTTATGTCATTTACTGACTGGTAGACTGTAATGCAACTGCACAACTGTTGGAATTCTGTCAACAGTTGACAACAAATTTGATGGGTTTTCTTTTACTGTATGTCTCTGAGTTTTTACAGATTCTCTGAGTTTACCCTTCAAAATTGATGGTACTGTAGGCACAGTGTGTGTGGAAGGAAGGAGATAATACCCTAATGAGTTTCAGATTTTAGTTGGTCATTTTACAGAAAGATCATGCACTTTACACATATTTTTGAGATTTTTTTTACTTTTATAAAGTTGTCTAATACAGAACAAATTGGTTGCCTTATTTCTTTTTTTATTAAATTTTAGGTAGCCTAAGCTGTCTCCCCCCTCCCTCCCAGCCTTAGTGGGTCAAATGTCAATTCAAGAATTGGGACCTCAAGGCTCTTATCTGAATAAATGAAATGAAAGCTACCGTTTCCCTTCTTCAAAGTTATGGAAATTTCACCACTGATCTGGTTCAATTCCATTTATGCTCTTGTGTTTCAATGGAGGGCTGAAATTCAAGTTACAGTAGCACACAACCATTGTTAAATTTCTTTATCTTAATATATGCAATCACCATGTACAAATTTAAACACTTTGGAGTGCCTTTTACTCACTACTAAAAAGACCCCAGTGAAATTAGACTTTTGTGTGATATCTGTGGGGGTCTTTGACACTGATGAAATCCAATCCATTCTAACATAGACTTAAATGCCTTCGAATGTGTTAAATTGCTGTCTGCCAACCATTATGATATTTTAATGCTATAGTAAATCCACAGTCTGTGCCATATTGTTCTTGTGACTTATGATGTTGTCATAACACATTCCAATGTAATCATATGTTTTATAATGTAGCCATAGAGATTGAATAATGATAATAGAGTTGTATTCATACAAGTGCTAGCCTAGGACAGGAATGTTCACTCAGTGGTGGTAATTTGCAAGTGATGTGAGCATGCAGCAGTAGGAGTGCAAGTCATCCAACACCTCATCAAGTAAAATTAATTTACTACTTCATGTCAAACTATGTTGTATTTGTATACTATACAGTTTTTTCAGCATGTCAAGTGACAAAGTTGATTCATATCCCATCGGTTCTATTTATACAAGTTTTGGGTAATATGGTAAAGGTTTGATTTACTATGCAACTGACCTTTTTGGTAATGATATAAACAGAGGGTGGAAGGCCATTGGAAGTAACAGCATTACTTGTGATCATCTCGCAAGTCGCATGCTGTAAAACTTGGATTAGGCTGTCACCTCTGTAATACAGCAGTGACTGTTGGCTTAGTACATGATGGAGTAAAAATCTTTTTACATACTGTTGAGTTTTTTAGTAAATGCCATGGGTGTGTAGGGTTGAATGAGCAACCAAAATGATAATACAACCCCTAAGAAGGTAGAGAATGGGATATGCCTAAATATGTAGGTCATTAGGTCATATTGTTGATGGTCCCATGATCAGTTTCTGCTAGATGGATCACCCTCCTTAAATCAGTATGGTTCAAATAAAAAATAAAAAAATATAATTGCAGGTACTGTTAAGAAATAATGAAAATTGCCTGTAATTGGTCTACTAAATATTCCACAACAAAAATTTTCCCCCATTGGACAGGCCTTGACTTCCCTGTTGCCCAATGCCACAATGAGGTTGTCAGATAAAATATTTTAGAAGTAACAATTTGCCTATTTTTTATAGGCATAATTTTGACCATACAAGCCATAACAACTCTTGCCATGAAGCCTACCAGTGATTTTTTATTGCGAGAGGCCTCGACCAAAGCTCTAGTCGGCCCCTTGGTTTGGACCCATGTCGGTCGCCTTGTCGTCAAATTTCTGGAGCCAAAGCTGTGTAATATGGTGGTATTCAAGAATAAATGTGCAACTTATACACAAATGTGGATCATCAAAGTTCAGGGATTTAAGGGAGATATCTAGGTTTAAATACTTGTTTGAGGAATACTGTATCATGGAGGCATAAAAACAATTACATCAGGGAGATATAAGAAAAAATTTACGTGTGTAGCTCACTTCACTGTCATACAGAAACTTCAAGAATTTACAGACAGCAGAATTTTGTTCAGTTGTCAAGGGATACATCTTCAAATTTTTAGTTTACAGTCTGACATTTGAATTATTTGGCTCAAAGCTGACCTTGGATACCAAAGTACCAATGACAGTTTTACTGAAACCATGGAAACAGATGAGTAACATATCAACAAAAACAATACATGTCTTTCAGCAGTATTCCTCCTTGGATTGACCAAACAGAAATAGGAGAGTGAAAATAAGATTATCAGGCCAGGATGCCACTAATGTCAAATTCAACATGATGAATCAATGGTTAATTGTTGTTCCCTCCCTGGTGCTACTATGCAAACTATCAATCTGCAGATTTACTGTACTCATTGTAGGTGTGTAATTTTATGAACTGTCCTATAAGATCCTATTTAATCCTATTACAGTGCTGCAGTTCCTCAGTTATAAGCCCATAACCCCTAATTTTTGTCCAATTTCACATCATCTCCCTCACCATAAGCCCATGAATTATTTGCTCAGTTGACTTTGCAAATTCTTTCAGAAAAAAATCATGAATTGGCTTTAAATTGGCATGCAGTATCGAAAATTTATCTTTTGAGTTGGCCATCTTTAAAGTTGAAAAGGTTGAATAAATTGATTTTCTTGCAGCAAACCCAAACAATTCTACATATTCGTTGGTTCCAATCCTGCGCTATACAGCAAAAGGAACCGTTGAAATTACCTGGATGTGTTCACCCGTGCGTCTGTGACACTGACGTCATCAGATTCGTGCAAAGTTTTTAAACAAGCAAGCACGTGTTGGTTATGAATTTTTGCATGCATGTAGTATTGGTGATGTAGGCCTATGGCTTGAAAACTTTTTTTGTTGGATAAATATTAAAGCAATACACAAGAAATGTATTATCATCCAAGACTTGGAGTAATCTAGCAGTAATGGTACAGTGAATTATTGAATGTCTGTTTTGATAAAAAACCAGATGCAATTGCCTTACCTCTCCCAAATGATAATTTAAAGAAAAATCCTGGGTCCGCATCCTGGGAAAGGGGTATAGAATCTTCACCTGTGAGGAGAAGCCAATAATTTTGTCACAGAACACTTAAATTCGGCTCTCCCCCCTCCCGAATAAAATTTATTTCTAGATTATGTTCCTGCCCTCATCAAATTTTGTAGCCTCATGAAAAAGTTTACTATTTGGTATTTAAAAAAAAAAACAATAATTTTTCCATGCATTATAAAAATAATGATGATCTGCAAGGTTGTTAACAAGAAATCTGCAAGGTTGTTAACAAGAAAAAAAAGAGGTGGAAACATAATGGCAGAATAGTATAATAATTTTACAAAGATTCATTTTACTTGTTTAAAAAAACAAAAAAAAAACATTTTTCATTTACTAGGCTGCTTACCACTACTGTAGTATATAGGATAGTAAATAGCAAATAGTTAATACCCTCATAAAAAAAATGTTCAAATCCTAGACATGAAATTAACAGTTAATTTTATTTGGCCTTTTGTATACAGTTTGGTGCTCAAATTGTTTTTTAAACCACAAAATACATGTTAACATAACTTCCAACTAAATACTGTTGCTAATATTGCTGAAATGTTGTGTTACCATTATTTACTGACATTAACCTAAGCTATAATATATATTTTTTTGCTTTGCTGAGAATGTTTTGAACAAAATATCAAGTAGATCTCATTTAATTTCTCAGAGAATAAAAAATAAGTGTTTTTAATTATTTGAAAGTTGAAAGTGGGCCAATTACCAGTAGATTTAAATACTGTATGTAACCTGTTTGACCCAGTCATAGCTTGAGTTTCAGAGAGATTAAGGCAGTAAAATACCCACCTGTTGTGTTTACTGAGTGCCATCAGATTTCCGCACTAGTTAGGCCTAATGGTTTACTATAACATGAATTTTTTTTTTTTTACTTTGAAATGTTACACATTAATTTATTGATTATATTTAAGCATGTTCCTTTGTTGTTTAAGATACGTGCCTTCCAATTTACGGGCCATGGCTTCACATCCAGTAGGCCTATATGTAGCAAAGACAAGACAAACAAGTCACTCAGAAAAAATTGATTTTTAGTTATTAATTAGAATACAGTGTTAAGCAGTAAAATGAAGGTTATAAAATGGAAAAAGAATCATAAATCTGATATTTTGTTATGAAGTTAGAGGAGTTTAAACATACAGCTGTTTAAAGAACAGTGTTTGAGAAATCAGCCTTCAAAGTTTATTACTAAGTTATTAAAAAATGTTATTTTAATGTCAAAAATGGGAAAATAACAACATAGCATGGTGAATAGATAAAGTTTAGTGCAATAAAATGGATTTTGGAAAATTTTGAGATTCCAACATGTTTTTGACATATCTTGAAAAGATGATTTGCGACGAGTGACTACTTGTCTTCGCCACATACGTTTTACTAATGTCTTAAACAATTATATAGTATTATGATAAGCATTTAATGTCATTCATTTGGACTTTGCCAGCAATTTCTATTAAATTGTTGATTAATACATACTGTATCAATATATTTTTAAATATTGGGATGATGATTAGGAGTACTCCCTTATACCCACAATCACTTTTTAGCTGATATAACATTTAAGGACGAGTATGAAATATTTCATTTTCTATACTGATATTCAAGAATTCATTTTTCTTTTAGGCGTATTGCCATAAATGAGTCAACCAGTAATATATTATACTGTGTAAAAAAAAAAAAAAATCAAATGCCACAGAAATTCCCTTAGGAATGTGATTTAAATATTTTTATTTTAAAAGTATGTTATTAAGGTTTTAGGCATGAAACTGTGTTGATTTTTACCAGAAAACATGCAAAACATAGCTAGCTTGCTGTTTGCATTTATTACAGTGAGGTAGGTAGCGGTACATGATACAAGGCCATGCTGGGGTCAACAAAATCACCTTGGAGTGTTCTTAAGTTGAGGCACCGTCAGGGTTATTTATATATTGGTATAGTTCACTGGGCAAGGTCTGGGATGAAGACCCTTGTTTGAAGGACCTTATAATGGACATTCCATAATAAATTTAATAGGTATTTGCTTTTTCATTTAATTTTCTTTTCTGTTACTCCTAAACAATTTGCTTGTAATTTTACAAAAAAGTAAAATGTCCAAGCAGATGGTATAAATGGATTAATGTATACTGGGGACTTTATTATGTAAGAATGAAACCTGGGGATATCGCCTTTTTTTATAAGTAATTATTTTAGCCACTTATAATCTGTTTAGCATCCTCTTTTTAAAAGGTAGCATTAGGTAGCAAGATATTTCAATGCCCCAGATGATTCACCAAATGGGAGTGCATTATTAGAGAAAACAAAGTTACTTGTAAGGTAGCAGTCACCCTCTATAAGATGTCAACTCAGTACACTTACACTATACATCTTTCTCAAATTATTTTAAGGTGCAGTAGTAAAAGAATGGGTTCTTGTTCAGGACAAATTTTGTGAACTACAAAAGCTACAATTACAAATGCTCTGCAGCACATAATGTGATGTTTATTTTAATTCATCATCAAAAGGCAGGGTCCCATGTTGTAAGAAGTCATTTCCAGAAGATCTTTTTAAACAAGTTTTCAATAACACTTGGTGGTACCATTCAAGACTGACTTCAGTGAGACAAATGACAATAAATGTGTATATACAGTAGTGAAAACACACAGATTTAATTAATTTGTGGGAGATGGCTTATTTTTCAGGAGGTTGCATTAGTGCAGGAGGCCGTCCTGATTTCCGAGTGACTCCCGCAACTTGTGGTCGACTTCGGACCCCTGTGAAGGTCACCTTCCCTATTTCCACGACCTAATGAAATATCCAAATAAAGTTAAAGAAATATAGTATTTCTAGTTTGTGTTTACTCCCTGATGGCTTGGAAGTATTTAGCAAAATTAAAATGAGAGTTTAAGGGTAGCAAACAAGTATCAGCAAACTAGTACTTAGCATCTTCAAAATTCTGGACAGCTAACTGAAAAAACAGTAAAGTATAAGTACATATTTTCAATATATATACAATATATACTTCAGTATAATGAAGAGCCAGAGTGTTGCAATTAAATATGTACAGTGTTACACTTTGAATATTCTATTCTTTTGTATTCTATGCTGGTGCTCGTTATCGCCTATTCAGCATCTGGATGAGTGTGTGTTTTGGTCGACGGTGCATCACCAAGACCTCATTTTAGTGTAGAACCACTGCCCTCTAGCCGTTTACTCTTAGGTGTTCCATGGGGAAGAGGGCTGGTCACTTCTGGTTTCCACTGAGTGCTAATCCCTCAGCTTTGCCACCGTGAACTGTTGGCAGTGGTTCCAATCTAAACTAATAATATTGATGATGATAATAATAATTATAATAAATAATACTATAGTAATAATTAAAAAAATAATATTGATGATGATGTAACTTGCATTTTTTTTATAGCCATTTTGAATATATAAAGATTTTTTAACTGCGATTATTGGTAAAGGTAAAGTGGGTTACCTTGTTTGTACTAAACATATTCTATCGGTTGTTACTGGTTACTTTTAATTGTTTATCAATCATTTGGTTTTTGGTTTTGAGTGCTTTGAGATGATTTTTAATTTTGGTAGACAGTATAGTCAATTGCCATTACCACTTTCAAAGCACAATTACAGTACTGAGATATGGAACAGAGACTGTATGTAGAACACCCTGCAGCATTGCCAATATCATGGCTCTGCAAAGTTGATAACAAGCAGAGTGAGGCCAATTAGTAAAGTAATTGTTCAGAATTTGTAAGACAGACTTTATTCAATTTTTGTTTTGGTGGATGATATGTTTTATAGCCCTGTGGTAGATATTATATATGAAATACCATTTGTCGTGAAAGATCTGGAGATTTGAAATTTTGTGAATTCACCCAAAAAATGTATGTAAAAGATTATTTTTTTATTATTTTAGATATTTAGGCCTAAATTTATTTATGCAAACTGCTTTCATTTGTAAAACCACATTTCCTATAAAGTATTTGGTAAAAAACACTGGAAGATTTATAATCTAATGAAACCTGACCAGAAAAAGATGAGTTTTCTTGTGTGATAAGAATGAAAGTACACTGAGAAGATATGATTTTTTTTAATGATTCCTTTTTACCTAATTATATCTTCTATTTTTTCCATTTATTTCACTTTCAAGATAAGAAGTCATTGATCAATTTTTTAATGTAGTCAATGAACTTGCCATTTTCATAATCATTTCATCCTCCTTTGTACTTCAAACTTGTTCCCTGTTCACTCATCAAGTATTTATTAAAAAATCTCTACAAAACCTTTCCCTGTGTGATCAACAAAGGTCCTTCAAGGTGTTTCATTCAAAAGAGAAGACTTTCAACAGAGATTATGTTTCCATCATAAAGATTTCTCCAGATTCTAAGTTCACTAATGTTTCTGTTTGTTGATTACCGAAGGGAGGCAAACAAAGGGAATGTGTATTAAAGTATTGCATGCCTGCGGCCTACGTGCATCTCCATGACTTTTGGAAGGGGTAAGGGACTTATGGGAATTGAACTGCTCACATAAGTAGTTGCAATTAAAATGCCCTTAAAATACTAAACAATGACCTCAAATACAAATAACTACCTAAAACTTCTACATTAAATGAAATAAAAACTTCAGGATGTGCTTTTAGCTAAGGTCTTGCTTGGTAGTGATGGTCCAATGTAGTTTTTTTTGTATAATTGTACAATCTGACATTTTATGTACTGTAGGTCTTTGTGAAATAATTCAGATTTAACTTCATGAATGTTGGGATTTGTGATCACAGTATTTTAAATCTCTTCAACACAACTCTTTTTCTTTCCAGACTTGCACAATATTAACAAAAAAAAAAGATTTATACCGATGGACAAAATATTATGGAAATGAAATAGTAGTTGTTTTTAAGGACCTTTAAAAAATTACACTCTTGGTAATGGAATCAACTATACGATGGAATGCATTTAGCGCTAGGGGGCTTAAAGTTAGTTGTCATTAGGAAGCGATCATCTTCCAATCCAGCATTTCTTCATATCGTCTTGCCTTATCAACCAAAAAAAAAAAAAAAAAAAATGTCAATAAACTACTATGCTGGAAAGTATTTCTTATTAATAATTAACATACTACATTGCAAACCAGTCTAGCAGACCACTGAAGGGAAATTTGTTTTTGGGGAGGGGGGATACAGTAGTGGGTGGCCAAGAGATCATCAATAAATTGTTTAATGTCAGTCATAAAAAAAACCTAATGAAAAAGATTTGATTTTTGAAATTTGTGTTGCTCAAAGACATTGACATTTGTGACCGGCTTTAACATTTTTTGGCATTTCATACTAGAAGCCAAAGATTCAGTATTTTGACCAATTTCAGGTTTTTGCTGTTTATGATAAGGCAAAACTTTAATACCTTGTTTCGTAACCTTTTTTAAAGATATTAGAGTAGGGCGGGGAAAAAATAAAATGTTGTTTTCTTATTTAGCAAATAATTTTGCAAAAACCATCCAGAAGGAGAAAATAAAAATAAAATGTTGATGGTGAAAGTAAACAGTGTAGTAATGGGATAGTTAAAAACTTTAAATTTATGTAATTAGAAAGAAATATACACATCTTATTTTTGCAGATTTCAAAGCAGCAGCGGGCGTAATAAAAATAAGAAACACTTTTATTTTATTTTTTTATTTCCATGTTTTCATGGTGGAAGTTCACTACACTTTTTTTTTATAAGAACACATTAAGAACACTAAGGCTGAAATTGCTAAAAAAATTAAGAACAAGATATTAAGAACAAACTGAGGCTGAGGTAAAATGTCAAATGAGGTTTATATATTTTAAAAAATGGAAAACCAACAAAACTATCTGTACCTTATTTTCTGTAGGTGTGACTATGTAATAACCTCTATAATACTGTAAAGTAACATACTAACTGTAAAATAATAATTTTCCATTTTTGAAAAATGTGTAAAAATAAGAACAAAATAAGAACATTCTGAGTCTTAAATGGGCCAAAAAATAAGAACACTGAGCCTGGGCAAAATTTTACTGGTTCTTATGAAAAAAAAAGTATAATTGGCTAAAAATTTAATTTTTAATTTTTATACAAAACTATCATTATTGGCAAGTTGCGGGTTCTCTAAACAAAGTATAAAAAAGTCTCGCCTAAGATATGTTGGAGAAAAGCTCTACAATATATCGTTTACTAAATCTAACTGAAAAGTATATTAAAAAATATTTTTTAAATGCACACCTCAATGTTAAACTACTGACTTTAGGAATCTTTGAAAACTGTTTTCTCAAAACCTACTTGGCTGATATCCAAAGAATAAAATAGGGCCCACTCATAACTAAGTTAATACTCAACCAAAATAAATATATACCTTTTTAAATATTAAAAACAGAAGAATTAAAAAATACCAAACTTAATCACATTTTGGAAATTATTGTTGATCTAAAAATTGTCACTGTTATAGGCTCTAGGAATTTTAGAGCTTAAAAACCATCACTCGTCCCATGCATTTTATTTCTTGTAAAATGGTATAACCAAGGCTATAGTCATTTGTTTAGGTATCAAATTCATTAATTTATACTTGAAAAGTTACTTTTTTTAAACAACAATGTACAAGCATTTTACAGTCCTCCTTGGTAAAAAAATATATATACATATTCCTCAACTCAAAAACTCTGACCCTAGATTCCGATGATTAGGGTTGGGCAACACATTTTTTTTGGTCATATTTTGTGGTAAACTTAATGCGATAAAATTTAATTTGTTTACTCTAACTTAATGGAGATGCCATATAAATTGATTTAGATGAAAGATGAGATAAGTCTGAGACAGGTGGAATATTTAACATTTGAACTGTATATACCATAGTCACCCTAGTAGTAGAGTCATCTCTATAATGTAACGCCGTCCTTTAGTATGAAGTACAAACTTCTGATGAATTTTTGAGCTAACCTATCTGGCGAACCGAACCATACACCCCACCCCTTAATTTCGCATCACATGTTAAAATGATAAGGCCCTATAAAAAAATAATTAGTTTATCACTCTATCTAGGCTGGAAAATTGATGAGCGACTAGGGGGGATTTTTATTTTTTATTATGCAAAAGCCAAATATCACCCTTGGGTTGTTTGCTGATGCATTGATATTTATTCAAAGTAAAACATGGTTAAGATAATACAAACAATATCTACTGACCATTTACTTTAAAAAATGAAAAAAGAATTTTTTTCCATAAAAAAAAAAAAAGCCCCCCCCCCCCAAATGTGTATTGGGCCTAAATGAAACTCACAATATTAAATATGCTTCAGCTCTGTTTGATCTTTATAAAAGCAATGAAAGATTACTTCATAATAATATACTTTATAAAGATGAGACTTCTTTACAGCCCAAGCCCCTTACCCCTCCATCATATAAAAACTTACAGTAGCACCCCTATTTGAAATGTATTAGTGATAAGTTTAAAGTTAACATTCCTTATTTGCTCCTCCATTTTGACAGTTAAAACTCACTGCATAGTAAAGTAAACAAAAATAACCCATCTTGTTATACAATAATATACTATACTAGGTCTATGTTGGAAAGTGCTCTACAAACAGGTAGATTCTGGGAATATATCTTACATGATCTCATCACTAAGGTATGCTAAGAGGATCACTTGAAAATTTTTCCTACTATTCACAGCTTAATCTATCTCATTTATTGCTATACTATGGAACCATTAAGAGAACAACAAAAGATAAGAATTGAATTCATCATGATTATTCACAATTTATCATGATTTTTTACAGAAAGATTCACAAAATTTTCCCTTTGTTGTGGCAATCCATATACCATAGATACTGTAATATAAAAAAAATAATTAAAAATTATAACACAGTTCAAATGTGTAAAAAATATATTTACTTTGATTTGATTGACCAATCATACAAACATATTAAATCCCAACAGACCAACTTATTCTCTTGGCAAGTGATAAACAAAAGAATGACATGACTCGGGCATCCTAAGTTGTGAGAGTCAAGTTCCTGGAGAATTTGTTGTGCAGGACAGGCAGAGGTTTTGGACGCGTGTACCTACCCATGTTCAATATATAAAAAGAGGATTACTGCCTATAATGTTCAATAAATCTTATGTCTGCCTTATTTAGTGCAAAAGAATGGGAAAATTTAGTTTAGCATAAGCCCTTGTGAAAATCTCTTAAAATCTTGGAGAAAAGATGAACCAAAATTCCTGGAGACTCCAGGACAATCCAGCAGATTTGGGAGTTCTGTGTGATTTGAATCTGTGACCTTGAGATCATAGATGTTTAAATACTTTTTAAATGTTTTTTTTTATATTGAAAATTGATAGGCTTGCATACAATTTGGTCGTTTGGGCCACTATTTGTGACTAATTTTAATGTTTTGTTTTTGATAATATAAGTGCCATTTGAACCTGTGACCTCATGGTTGTTTAAATCCTTTAAATTCTTTTTGTATATTGAAAATTGTTAGGCTTGTATACAGTTCGGACTTCGGCTACAACTTGACTAATTTTGAAGTTGTTTTTTTTTTTTTTAAAGTGAAATGATGGTTGAAAAACTGAGCCTCATCAGCAAACACACTACACCAACCTTGACAATCCTAAAGAGTTTTACAAACATTGGACTATATTAACGAAAAAAGTTTGTCATTAAGATCAGATGTATATGTTTACAAGTGACACTAACAGCCTTCAAATATACATCCAAGATATTATTGTTTATATTTTTAAGTTTATCACCTGTACATTGTTGTGATGAATGGAGGACATATAAGTAAATCAACTTCAACTTACAGTTCAGTCTAAAATGTTTCTTTATGTACTTTTTAATATCTTGGCAAGAATGTTAATGAGTATGCGCAGGCCTATAACATATCATTCATAGTTATTGTGCCAGTGCATTATAGATGAGAATACATGCATATTATGCATCTTATATCAGCCAATGTAACAGGATGACAAGATAAGGATTTTAGCAGTCAAATAAGTTATAGCCCTATACTAATAAGCAATTAGAATAGGTGCGTATAATACACTAGTGGAAATTTATTATACAAAGGTTAGATTAAAGCAAGAAAAAAAATCCTGAGCGCCTGCAAGGCCTGAAGGATTTTTTTGAATGTTATTAATTTTCCTATTATAATAAATGTTCCCTAGTGTATTATACGTAACTATTCTAATTGCTTTATAAGCAGACAGGTAAAATCGTGTGATGATTTCAACTACGAATCAATCTTGGTATAGTTTATTAGGGTCTTTGATTCAAGGAAGTCCTTAATTTACCACTTGTTTGTCGATTGGGTCGATGTCTTTCTTTCCGCAGGTGCTAGGTGTAAAATCACTAGCCTATAGAATTCATCGCAGTGCATGAGATGTACAAATTGAATTGATCTTTTGCTGACAAAACTAAAAAAGATCAAGTCAACCATTTGCTATATGAAAAAAAAAATTCACTGTTGGTGATAGGCAAACTTATAATTACTATTATTACAGCCTACTTCTTCAGAAGGTTTTTTTTATTCTGGCTAGAATTGAAAAAAAAAAACTATAAAAGAAATCTCATTTATTTACTACACTCATTTCAAATATGTGAGTCATTTGAATTGGCCTTTTTATTAAACCAATCTAAACCTGCTGGAAGAGAAGTAGATATAGCTTGTCAAGGAAAATGTCATATCATTGTTGATTAAGTATTTATTTATTATTCCCCAAGTTTTCATCATAGCTATAGGGTGTCCTCGGGCATCACACATGTGTAGTGAGGCATAAGATTGACCATCTGATGGGTTCAGCAGGTCAGTATTCTATCACCTGTACTCCATAGCCTGCTGCACTTGGGACAGTATCAATCAAGGCCTTTCAGTTCTTTCTGTTTGTATTGTAGAATAATTCCCCAATACTTACTCACTTTCTTAATTGTGCTGGCCAGTGGCAACAGCTGCCGAGGTGATTTGTACAGTAGCTGTGCTTTTGGAAATATTCATCCTACTGAGGAGCCAGAAAATAATACTACTTTCACAGATGACCAGAAAGATCTGTCTGACTTCCGTTGAATATATATGAATCCAGAGGTGACGGAACTAGGCGGTGCTGTGTTATGGAGAGTAATGTGTGACCGGAAATGGTCTGCAGTCAGTTGGTTGTTACCATGCGCCAGTGATGTTGAAGTATATAATACAGCAATATGAAACTATTATGTAGGCCTAATGAATGAATAAAGTTCGGAGTTTGTCGGGTAGTGAAATGATTATTTCACATTTTAAGTGCTCCCTAAATTCATAAGTGTAAGCTAAATTACGGTGATTAATTTAATTATCGAAGATATGGAGACAATTATTTCGAATCCCTCTTTCCAAGAGGGGATGCAAATGCTTTGTGAGTACGCCGCGGTACTTATATTCACAAAGAAATACACACAACTGGTTAGCTAACAATTATGTCAATGTTACATGAACACCTGGGAAGGAAGGTGCAATCACGTTGTTACCTAGCAAACGTCTGTACTGTATGGGGAGGGGCTGCTGATGTACTGTGTAGCGGGGGACGATGAGGCATAAGACTAGGACTAGGCCTAACTAAGACAGTGGAATTATATGTGATCTGATAGAAAGTACACTTTCGGAAGAAATAAATTAAAATAAGAAAAAAAAATAACTAAGAATAATTCATTTGCAGAGGTCCCTTATTTAAGTATTATACAATGCTAAAAATGCGGCTCTTGTAGCCCTGGTTTGAGCAAGGCATCCATGTGCAAAGCACTGGTGTTTGTTTATCCATGAAAAAAGCACGCCGGGAAAGTTTGCCTTACCAGGAAAAGGTGACGTATCTAGCTTATGACGTATGCATGCTAACTAATGTGAGTGTGACGTCACCAAAAAATGAATATTTTCTATTATAACCAAAATATTAATAACTACAAAGTTTCTGGGCGTAAATTCCCATAATATGAATGAAGGGTTGCTCAATCTCCTTGCCATACAAATTACAGCTCCCACTGACGTCTCAGTCGAGAAATACGGGTAGCTGAAGTTTTTCTCGCAAATCTGACTACAAAACCATATCCAAATTTCCGCACATTTGAACTTTGACCCTCAGGAAGCATGCACAGCGCGGATTGAAAAATATTTAAATGCTCAAATTATGGCCTATAACATGCTTTAATTTAGTTTTTAAGAAAAGTAAATTGAGCATATAAAAGTTTTACGCACACGTGCGCTCACATCATTACTCACTTGCGCGCGATAATGGCACAAAAAGTTGACTCCTGATACGAGATATACATATGTCAACTCTCAATGAAAAATGCCTGTTGGTGAGGGATTCATTACCAACAATCATAAAGTTTGACAAATATTTCAAGGAAGAAAGATAAGGGGGTCAGAAAAAAAACATTCATTTCGACCATGATGACGTCATATAAACTATAATACTTGTGTAAAGTGTCATTTAAAAATGCCTGTTGGTCATTCATCCTAAGGAGCTATAACTGATTAAAAACAGACCTGATTTTAGTATATTTTCGCTGTATGTCGGCACTAAAGCGCACAAGATAACTATGTTTGATGCGCGCATACGGTATTGCTATTGACATTAAGATGACTGAAAAGAATGGAAATTTGTGAATACAATGTCAGGAACCCAAAATATGTAAGAAAAAAACATAATTTTTAGCTTCGGTACGTGCTGCGCGTGTAAAAATGCGCGCGCGTAGTGGAAAATGTCAAAAATTTTGAAATGCTCAAAATGGCCTGAAATGTGATTTTGAGCATTTTAAAATTTTGACGCACACATGTGCAGGCTTATGACGCGCACACGCAATACTTCGGTATGTGACATTCAACCTTGACCTTAAGTTTATGCCCAATGAATATAATTTAGAAATGACAATTGGCTTAAAGAAAATATGATCAATAATATAAAAATGCAAAATTGCACGTAGGTGATGTCACGCATGACTGAGCACATTAAAAAACTTATTGTGACTATTCCAGGTCAAGCCAAATGTTCGCTGAAGCTGTCATGTATGTAGCTCATGCCAATTTTGAGATATCGTGCTAACAAATATTTGACAGAAATGTAGAATAAAAAGATCTCTGACAATAACATTGCTGGTGAAATGAATCAGCAATTAATAACAACTTTGTTATTGGAATCTCATTTTCTTTTTCAGCACAACTCTTTAAATTAAACCATGAGATAACAATATTTTTTTCCCCTAGAATCTGGACCTTGATACAGAGATCGAAGCGGCTAATGGTATCAATGTACCAGCTGTCAGGCTATTTGAGTTGGCGCTGGCCTTTTTCCGTGACCGTGCATTGGAGGAAGTGTATGACCACAGTGACCATCAGGTGGACCTGCAGGACATCCGTTGGGTCCTGACTGTGCCAGCTATTTGGAAACAGCAAGCTAAACAGTTCATGAGGAAAGCAGCATACTTGGTAAATGAGGGCACTATTTAACTTTAACAGAAGATTAAAACACATATAGGCCTACTAAATCAAATAGTCAACATACGACTCGGGTGGGTGCAGGATTTGGCGGTAGGAGTATATGAGACTGCACACCACCTTAACCCCACCATTGTCGATACTGAGGGACAAACATCCACCAGTAGGTGCCCGGAAATTGCACTCTCATATCCTAATGGTACTATGTTCATATCAACCACACAATACAAACATTTTTCTTAATACAATTTAGGGGGTGTGATCGCACTGTCTGCACCCCTTCCCCCCGCATCCGCCAAGTATGAGAGTTGGATTAAATATGAAATACAAACTTTTAAATTGAATGTATGAATGTCCACTAACAACTACTGCTGTAAAGAATTCCTATATTGTCTGTTCGTTATTTTGGTATTCATTAATATCTAGGCTGGTATTGCTTCAACTCATAACCCTGATCAGTTGACAATTGCCCTGGAGCCAGAAGCTGCTTCCATTTATATTCGTCAGCTTAAGAAATGTGAACCTGAGAAAAATGTGAGAAGAAGTATTATTGAGGTGGAGGATATGAATACATCGGTGAATGCTGTTCCTGAGAACCTCAGCGAAGGTAATGTACTGTACCATCAATTATAATTATTAGCTATAGCCTATTGATTGGGATGATGATGTTGGTGGCATTGGTGATTCGGATGAAAGAATGATATGCCTTCAACATAAATTTCTTCAATATTATTATTGTAAAGCAGAAAACAATTACTGTACCATAGCTCTGATCTTTCTTCTCTGTAAACAGTGGATTGATTTTTTTGTTCTGTTGTCTAGGTTGTCGATATATTGTGGTTGATTGCGGCGGTGGCACTGTTGACATCACAGTCCATCAGATTGAGGATTACCGTGGTCTGGTGGAAGTGCACAAAGCATCGGGAGGAACATTTGGTTCGATCAGTGTTGACAGACAGTTCCAGCAACTTCTGGTGGACATCTTTGGTCAAGATTTCATAGATGAGTTCAAAGTAATGGCACATAACCTAAAGCTTTTTCTATAAATATCAAGTATTTTGTAAAACATTTCTGTGATTTACCCATATATGAAGTACACTAATAGGAGTGGAGTTGAAAAGCTTGGTGGTTAAAATGCCTGCCTTCCAATCCCATGGTCCTGGGTTCAATTCCTGTGATGGAAGGATTTTTCTCACGACTTAAACAACTCCAATCCCTTATACCTGCCACCTTTGTTGCCTTCTGATGCGCGAGACAAAAAAAAGTAAAATTTGTATATAGCACCCTCTATGTAGAAATCACGATATAGAGTGCCCTTTATGTAAATTTTGTTTTAAATTGTAATGGTGAAACTGCTACTTATTACAGTCATCGATCGGTATAGCTTCATTAAAAGAAATTGACTGTATTCACATTTTAATGACAAATTCACTTCATATTAATTTATGGATTTTAGGTGAGACTTTATTTATACCTAGTTTAGCGAACCCGCCGACTGCAAATATTGAAGATTTTAAAAAAAATAAAATTTTATTTTTGGCCAATTAGCGCACCCACACGCCTTAGGGTATAATCGGCCAAAAATTTTATCTTTTATAAATTGCATGAGACATTAAAAGTGGATGCTTATGCGCGAGACTCGCGCATTATGGTGAGATTCAGTTATTAAACCTTAACTGGGCGCTGTGGGAGAACAGTAGATAGGCCTATCTACTATACAGGATATCAAGTGGTCCACTGATTATATTTAGATAATATAATACCTGATGATGTTCGAATAAAGAACAAAATATTGAATCATGGCTTCTCTTAGTTTTTTTGGAGTCTGCATGATACGTACAGGATACCCATTATAAAGAATTTTAAAAAAATAAAAAAACAATATCAGCTCATCTTTGAATTCATATTTAATATTAAGTTTATATCAATTTTTACTTTGTTGCTGAAAGGAGTATAATAGATAAATAACCTTTTACCTTGGCTTTTATCTTCCATAGATAAAACGTCCAGCTGGTTGGGTTGATTTGATGATTGCATTTGAAGCAAGAAAACGAAATGTGAATCCGTGGAAAAACAACCCACTGAATGTGTCGCTGCCATTTTCCTTCATTGACTATTACAAGAAGTTTACAGGAACGTCAACAGTGGAGCACGCCCTCAAGGTGTACAATAGTGAACATGTGAAGTGGTCTGCACAAGGTAGGTATTTCTATAGCACTGGTGAATTGTTTGAGTTATGTTGTTATTAAAGTTATGTATGATGAATGAGTGAATGAATAAATAAATGCATGAATAAGTGAGTGTAGTGAGTGAGCAAGGAAAAAAGTGGTTAATTTTAGACAAAAACAACCTAATAATGTATTACCTTTACATAAGTCTTGAGTATAAGAAATGCAGCTTTTTCTATAAAAATGAGCGTTAGAATGGAACAGCCTCAGTGTTTGAAGAATTGTATTGATTTATTTTAAAACTTGTCATTTTATATATTGCATTTTGTATTTATGTGCACGGCCTCAGGGAAAAACAAACCATGTGTTGATCTGGGAATCTTTTGTGAATAAAAAAGTTGAATCTGAATTGTTAATATCCCTCTCCTTTCTTTCTTTACATCAATTCAATAACGTATTTTGGTTTTCTTTGAGTTCCAGGAATGATGCGTTTTACTTCTGAGGGAATGAAGTCATTGTTCCAACCATCAATTAACAGTATCTTAGGATGCATCGATCAAGTGTTGAACCAACCAAACATCGGTCATATTTCCCACCTGTTCATCGTTGGTGGATTTGCAGAGTCTTCATTAGTCCAAAACATGATACAAAAACACTACCAAGATCACCTACAGGTTATCATTCCTCACGATATCACATTGGCGGTTGTGAAAGGTGCGGTGATGTATGGAATGGACCCAACTGTTATCAGAGTTCGTAAATCAAAGTTGACGTACGGTGTAGGCGTTTTGAACAAGTTTGATGCTCAGAAGCACCCGTTGGAGAAGAAAGTAGTTAGAGAGGAAATTGTATGGTGCACGGATATATTTGACAAGTTTGTTGAAGTCAACCAGGCTATTCAGACAGGAGAGAAAGTCTGCCGCAGTTACAGGCCAGCTAAACCGAATCAGGAAGAGATCCTAATCAGTATCTATTGCAGTGAGAAAGAAGATGTTAAGTTTATCACAGACAGAGGTGTTAAGAAATTTGGAAACCTAAAAATTGATTTGACAACTATACCGCAACTAAGTGAATGGAAGCAACGAGAGATTAAACTCACGATGCAGTACGGCGACACAGAGATTAAAATCAGCGCGCTTGACGTTCTTACTGGGCACTGTGTCAAAGCTAACATAGACTTCCAAAATGAATGACGTAGCTACAGTTAGTGAGATACACTAGATGTTGTTAAATGAAGTTAGAACTTGTACAGCATTAAGTCTATTTTATACTAGTAAACATATATATACAAGTACAGTAATAGTAGTATACAAGATACAAGAATATTTTTACAAATTTTAAATGACAATGAGGAAATGTTAATCTTGTACATAAGATCTCTGATAATGTGAATTATGGCTACATCATTCCCAGCAAACACAAAATTTTATAACATGTTGTTAACATTATGGTTAGGTTATAATGTTAATACAACATTCCAGTAATTAAATTATAATCAAGTTGCAAATTCATATATGTAGTTCTACAGAAAAAATGTTTTGTACACCAAACTGCAAATGTTATTGGCTTTTCCTGCACCAGCGGAAAAGTCATTGTCTTTATAACATAAAATTTATCAGCTGGGCTGTTGCTTTACTTAAATTTTTTTTTTTTAATTTAGTGATTAGTCATTTTGTAAGTAATGAGTGGTTATGTATTCTTCTAATAATACTGTAGTGGTAATCATTAAACATTTCTTGAAGTTTAATCCCTAATCACTAGTAATTTTGAAATAAGTATCTAGACAAACTGCAAAACATTTTATTAAATAGAACAAAGAGTAACAATTTTGAAACTCAAGAAAAACCTTTGTAGTTAAAAAGTGCTCTTCACTATTTTCTACCTTATATTCCAAACCCATTCAGCTCTTTAATACTGATGAGCTGATATTAGGGCTCTGCAATTTGACATTGCACTGACCAGCTGTAATAGAAGCTGGAAGTTGGTTGTAAACATTGGGAAAAATTTGGAAATGTGAAGGATTATAAAAATAATATATTCATCCAGGTGTGAAATACTGTATTATTTTAACAAAGGTATTACTTCTTAAACACACTCTCAACCAAATGTGTGATGATGACATGCAGTGGTTTTAGAGAAGTGATCAGTTGTGGAGGAATGTAATTCTCACATGTGAGGATAATGCTGTGATCACATACAGTACATGGTGATATGTCATGTATGGTGATCATGTTGTGACAGATATTTAGTCATTCATTTGTGTTATAAAAAAAAACTGAGTGATTAACATTTGAGTTAAGAATATTTTATGATCATATGTTGTAAAAAGAAGCTGTGTTATGATCAAAATCAAAGATGTGATCAAATTGTTAAGTGTGATCATTTGTAAAATATAATTACAGTACACTGGTTATGTTGTGAAAGCAATTTAATATTTCAGTGTCCAAGTTTTGATCAAGAAGTGAGTATATTTGTGATCATTTGTTAAGTATCTTGTACACTTTAGTGATTTTGTTGTGACAAGGATTTAGTCATTCATACTTTTGCAAATTGCGATTGGCATGCATGCTGACAAGGTTTCAGCAAGTCCAATTTGTTTTACTCATGACTTGTTGTATCATCATACAATTAATTAGGCCTACTGCTGGTATTGTGTAAATACAGTAAAGTTAATTTTGAGTACCGGTATATGTACTGATTCATAAAATGGTATCATTCTAAAAGGTATTTCAATACCATTATGTAATTGGATATTACTGTATATGAATGTAGTAGCTGTTATCTTGTTAGTGTTTATCACTTTTTTGTAATTTTTAGGGAGTAAAGCCGCATACTCACTGTGCCGATGGTCGTCGGCCGCCGTGATTCTATGGAGATCGTTTTAAATGACAATCCGTTCAGACTGCCACCAACAATCGGCAGACGGTGTCTCGTTGTCTAATGCTCACAGGGAGTGGAGTTGGATTTATGGGCCAACAGTCGCACAGCTGAAATACGCACTGCTTTCGGTGACTCCTCCCAGACCTGCCAACTCCTGGGCCATGAAAATCTGGAGATTTTTTTTAAATCTTAAAAAAATCTGGAGATTTACCAAAAAATCTGGAGGTTTCCAGAATTAACCGAAAGATAATGCAATTTACTAAAAAAGACACGTCAAGACTAATCATAGTGGTATAAAATCAATGGTACAAAATTACTGCAAAACAACTTATTAGATTGTTGCTTGTCTATCGCGGTGAATACATTGAATAATAACGATCTTATCAATCATTTATGCATAAATCAGAGTATTTTGTGGAGGGAACCTGTAAAATCAGTAAAATCGGGTGAAAATTACATTCGATCGGGAGAATTGGAGATTTGTTTAGATATCGGGTGACACACGACAGGATCGGGTAAGTTGGTAGGTCTGCTCCTTCCCTTCACTAAATGAGTACACAATCAAATGATTGTTTTCATTTTCAGGTCATCATTTTGTCGTTTTCTTAAAGAGTACATACACTGCTTAAAATGTTTATGTCACAAATTAAAGTTAACTATTTCCTCCTAGTGTGTGTTTCATAATCTTTGATTAAAAAAGTGGATGATGTACAACATAAATACAAAAGTTAGCTAATAGTAACAGTATCCATAGAAATGACAACATTTTTACATTTTACAATGTCGATCAACTAAGTATTCCAGATAAGTTTACTCTTAGTATTTAGAAGTAATGTAGCAAAACATTTATAATAGAAGCCATTCAATTTGTTAAATAGTTTTGATTGTCGGCATTAAAACACAAGATATTTCGGTGTAGTGTAAAAACAAATTGCTTGAGTGAAATATGTCCATTGATATGTTTACAATCAGGTGTGGCAACAGAACATCGGACTCCCATCTTGGGTGCCGATGTCCCGAATGATAGCGTACGTGGACTGGTCTATAATCAAATAAATAGAGTGAAGCAAAGAAATAAATGCCAGCTGAATTTGGGATTGAACCAATTACAATACTCTGGAAATTGAGCCGTCCCTCGTTGGTAATCAGGCAGATTAAGGGACGGGCTGCCCCCTCCCCCTTTCAGAAAGTTAAAAAAGAAATTTTAATAGAAAAAGAAAATTATTCATCGTCCAAAACACCTCAGAGGTTATTTCTGGGTGTTTAGAAAACACCATTTCCATGACCCCCAAGGGAAGTGTTGGCTCTCGATCTCCCTCCACCCCTTCCCCTCCCCCCTTTTGGACATCTCTGTATCCGCCCCTGGTAATGAGGGATGTTAATATTGATATCTTCTTTCGTAGGAATCATGTGAGAATCAACATTAGATTGGTAGTATTGATACAGGTACATCAACAAATAAATAAAGACATCAAACCAATCAGCAAATCAATCAGTATTTTTAGCCGTGGGAGGCTGAATTGGAAGAGAGTGGTGGCAACAAGACTAATAGCTTAACTAAGCCGAAAAGGCCAAAGGAAGAAAATTGATATATCGTTTTGGTATAATTGACAAAAATAGTGTGTGAAATTTGTGTCGTCACAATTATGACAAAAAATGTAATTAAAAAGCAATTGTTAGTAATGTATAATTGTTGGCTATAGATGTACATGGGTTCATATTGCTCCAAGAATTGTAGAGTTACAGTAAAGGTTAATTTATGTAAACCAGTGAAGACTGTAAACAGTAGTATCAATGCTGATTGGTGATTGTTGTATGTATCAGTGATGATTGTAAATAAGACAGGAGTTTTATTGCATAACTAATACTATGTAAAATGTTTAGATTAAGCCTGTGTATATTTTTGACTAAATGTAATGTCTCCAATCATAGGTCCATTCTCCAATCCAAGCCAATAGGAAGGGGGGGGGGGGGGAGATTTCTAATGTGTCAACCCCCTTTTCTATTATTCCATTAAACACCTTCTAATAAACCAGTCACGAATCATAATAAAGAAATATATCACATACATATGCTAAAATGCTTCAGATACATTTATTTGCCACCACCAATATAAGAGCTCTTCCTCTAAACCCTAGTAGGGCACCAACCTCTTTCTCATAAAAAAAAAATGCCTCTTCCCCCCACCCCCTTTAAGTAATGCTGGTTAGAGGCCTCCAATTAAAGAACCATATAGACCTCAGTATTATGCGCTATATAAATTTCACTACATACATACATTTGAATTATTAATGAAATCTATCCATGTTTTTGTGAATCCAAATACTGTAGATTAGGTTTAACGTTTGATTTTTAAGCTTGTTTTAGCCCAAATTGATATTTAATTTTATACCTACAGTAATTATGTACTTTATATACTTTTATACTGTATTCTGTATTTAAAATAGAATAATAGAATTAAATACAGTAGGTATGGTTTGCGATATTAATTTCCAAAAGGAAGTATTAAATAGATGTGTATGACAGAGGAGTGGATCAATGATTGCAGAATAGTTTAGGGTGGATTACAGGGTTGTTTCACCAGTTTTGGTATCAGTAGTAGGGATTTTGTTTTTTGTATTTTGACAGTCAAAATGAGAAAGTGCATTTCCCAGGATTTGGAATTCGTAATGATTAATTTTGAGTGCTTTGCTAGTGTAACATATTGAAGTTTTTAAAATGTTTATATGTATCGGTATTACCATGGAGGTATTAGTTTATTATTACAAGTTGAATAGAGTATGAATTTAATGGCATATTATATACTGTATACGATACATTATTCCTACTGAAGTATCATATTCAAAGGTGTCCCAAGTCTCCTGCAACTTGCAGGGGTGTCCCGTAAATCGTGACAGAATCCCGCACACTCGAAAGCAAGCAAGAAAGAATTCATAATAATAAGTAAACGCATGCAGTCATCTTTTTTAAAACATTTAAATAGAGAAATCTAAAGACCGGGTTTTGTGACCAGGGTCCCCAAGCCTCCTGCGGAGTCCCGGAATGGAGTCTCCAAGAAATCGGCGGGGAGGCCTCCAATATTACCGTGAAGAATCTTCTGGAAAATAACCATATTTACATGTTTTTACAAGTTTTTACCACTGTATTATCAGTTGCCAAATTCAGTGCCAGTGGTTACCACCATGCATTTAAACAGATCTCCCGGATGTGGATTCTTCCAACTTGGGACCCCTATAATTTCAATACTTGTTGAAAAATTATTAGTATGATTTTTTATTGTGTAAAAGTATGACAACATTAACTAGCATGCTAAAAACAGTATTATCATACGTTAATCTTTTTTGTTGGTAGGGTAGACTAAGCTAGCTAGATACTGTACTATTAAGTCAGCACTGTCTCATTAAAGCTCCTCTGAACAATGTTTTAGTGATTCCTCATTGTAGGGTCTAATGTTCTGTTCAAACGAGCTAGTTTTATATGTATGACTTGCCTATATGGGAGTGTAATATCATCATGCCCATATTTTATGCATAAATTACAGATATACTTCACATAATACTTGTGTGAAAAAAAGTACAGAGCAGTGATGCCATTTACTGTGTTTATAGTTTGATTTCATTTTTTTCTTTTCTTTGGGTAGTTTCTAATATACTTTAGTCATGGCTACAGGTATTATTCTACTATATACCAGCTCTGTTTTACCTATTATTCAAGCCCTCTGAGTCTTTTTATAAGCTCCATATATATTTTATTTATCATTGTTATTGAATTTTATTGGACTGTACTTAAATAATGAATGATTTTTAAAACTTTTTAAAGGTTTTTATAGAGCTATTACAACACTCTCTTTTCAGTACTTAGTCGCCGTTTCCAAAAAGAAACATCACTTGAGAATATGAACTGACAGTTCATGAAACGTTGGTAAAGTTTCACCAAAGTTTAATCCCTGGTTTAACAAAAAAGAAAATTATATCATAATATTTTTACAAAAACACATGAATTTATTTCAACAACAATATCAAGTTTCATGTGTAACCTGTGATTTTTCAATATATAGATGTGATGTAACATTATGTTCTTATATGGCAAATCATAGAAATATGTCATAAAACTGATTGTGTCGATAGACCTTATATAAATATTACAAGTTTTTTTTTTAACTACTGTATGGTATTAATATTGATATCCTTTTCCACTTATGTATAATTTATTAGTATTACTATTACTTTGTAAGTATATTGTTTGAAACATAATATATAAAAATGAATAATATAATTAGATTTATAGACGATTACACATGGTAGTAATTATTATCTGTACCTGCTATCTTTAATGGAATATTCCAGCTGAATCGATACAGTAAAAGGACAAAAGATAGAATTGACATATGACTTAGAAATTGATCTTTTCTTCAATATTGATTTAATTCCTCATAAGAAATTTAACAACCCCAAATATTGATGAAGTCTTAATTTTGAAATACAGCATAGCTATATGCATACACAGTGAATAAAATTACTATTGTTCATCCTATTCACAAAGTTATAGAAAATTGTCAATATAAAATATATATATATATATACTTTACAAATAATTTACATGATACAGAAAATCATATGTAGAATACATTACTAGTTAGTTTACCTCAATATTTTCATTAGTTTTCAATTTTATCTCATTAATTACAGTAATTTGGATTGATAGGGAACATGATTTTTTTTGTCCCCATAAATTGATTGGAATAAAGTATTATAAAGAACTAAAAACCCCCCAAAAATATCCAAAATAATATATTGTACAGTAAATCAGATACAGTACAAACAATCCATATTTTAACTACTGTACTATCGTACAGTAGATTATCAACTATATTTTCTTTCAAAATGAATAAATAATGCTAGGAATAATATTCACAACATATTACCAAAATCAATTCTAAAGAATAGTTTTCTAAATAATTATCAACACAACAGAAATATTACAAAATTGTGTCAGGTAAAATTCCCGGGACTATCTAAGTATCCATAACCTTGATAAGATCTGAAACAATTGTATCAACTTTAAATAAATTGCTTATTATTTGAACCTTAATTATTCAGTATTTTACTCATCTCCCTTTCATACTGTTTTATATATCAAACAAAATGTATGTATCGCATAATGGTATTAATAAAGATGTATGATGAATTTCCGCCTCTGTTGTAATTGTGAATTTAGTCATTTTCCTAAATACTTTAATATTGTATAGTTATAATTTAAGAATAAAATGTAAGTCTGATTACATTTACTGTATATTTTCTCTTGAATGATTTTACAGGTATCATGCACGAGTGTCTATAAAACTCGTATTTCTGATCTGAGTTTTCTAGTTCTAGAAAACTCAGATAGCTAGACACCCATAATGCCTGAATATATTTTCACACTAGGTTTGAATACAAGTATAGTACAGCATCACCAAGAAGAGAAAAGGGTAGTGCAAAGTTTTAGTACTGTACTTCAAGGATGGAATTAATTATTCTTCCGTAAAATTAAATCTCAAAATGGCCTCTGGTTATGAAAATGGTGCATCGGTGGAGTAAAGGCCAGCGTCACTGTAATTAAATACGATTTTAATTGTTTTAAAATAATTCGAACATCAATGAGATGTTTACAGTATACTTTGTAGTCCATGTTTTTACAATATCTACTATATTTATATACTATACCATTTCTTAAAAATAAATTGATAAAAATCAAAATTAAAATGTGCAACATTTGGCTCATGGACGTAGATTGGCAGCAGCGACCGCTCTAGGATATATTTTCTGTGGTGATAAGGTGTCCGACAAAGGGGACTTGAGATCGTATGCCTGAGCTGGGAGAAGGGGTTCAGAGAGGGTTCCCCCACCCAAATGAGATTTTTTAATAGCAACCTCTGGATGGCCAGAAATGGCACTCTCAGACTGTGACAGACATGTGTTAGCTTGGTGTGGGCCTATTTATATATATTTTATGGTCTGACTGCCCGACGAGCTCTGCCCGGGGGGGGGGGGACTTGACCTGTCCGATGGGGACTTACTGTAAGCCCCCCTGTCCCTGCTGGCGCTGCCACTGACTGGCAGTGCTACCTACAAAAAAATTACTTCATCTGTAAATCCTAAGAAATGACAATTGATAAAAATAATAGTAATTATAAATATACTGACCACTATATTATTTTACATTACATGAATACAATTTATACTTAGTTCTACAGTCGGCAATCAATGGGTCACGACCCAAGTGTGGGTTGTGGATAAACATTCAAGGGTCTTCAGTTCGCTAATGGGTCTCCAAAACAATAATAGAAAAGGTGTTTAGTGTTGTAATTAACATTTTAAAAAATTAGAATTATTCCTGTGAAAACTTTAGATCCATAACTTAAAATTCTGGCTATTTTTTTTTTTTTCAAAATTGTGTTAAATATCTGGTTGTTGTCACCTGATATGCCAACTGATAAGCTTGATCAAACTTTCTTTTTTGCATTCAACAGAGCAGCAAGGCCAAGTAAAGGATGTGTTTTTTTTTTCTAAAATGCACTGCACAATGAATCTAATAAATCAATTTCTTTTTCGTATACAAATTAATCTTATCCTTTGTTGCAATATCGAAAGTGAAATTATAAATAACTTTGCTGTCTATACTTGCCCTTAACATTTAAATACTGTATGCCATAAATTTTAAATAAGCACTGCCATGCTAATAAAATTTTTGAAACTTTTAGTACAGCATTTTAAAAAGGGCGCTTAACTAATTATACCACGTACATTTTCCAGAGCAGTGCTTAGCAAAGAAATATTTTGAAGCGGTGCTGATTAAGGAAATCATGTTTTGGTGCAGTTCCTATTCAAAGTCATGTTTTGGTGCGATACTTATTCAAGAGCAGCGCTCATTAGAGAAAATCGCTTACCAGTATTTGATGACTTATGATAATTGTACTTGACAAAATATACATAAATATTTGTTTGTATTAGCATATTACAGTAAAACCAAAAAACCAAAATGGTGAGATGCTTCCTACACTAGTAAACACTCAGTAAACCAGATTTTACAATAATTTATCATCTTAATAACTCACAAAAACAATTATACTTACAAAAAAATTAGTAATAGTGAAATTGCACTTAATAATGCACTTTTGGCGATTAAACAAATTCCATGATGATCCATGCTTTGAGGCACTATGACAGTAAAGGCTAACTTGGAATGCGCTGTAGTGTGACGCAGCTCAACGCAATTTATCTTTAGGGACAGACTTTAGGTTGTGAGAATATGAAACATGGTTAATATTCTACAACTCAACTGTCCTGATCCAGTTTTTTGAAGACCTATCACGTCTGTGTAAACTCACATGGACCAAAAATCATGTCAGACTGCGTCATACATCACTGTCGGGGCTGACCTTAACGCATTCACGCATTTTACAATCATCCTTACTCATCATAATCTGGTATGTCGTCAAATTTGTAGCCTTTATAACCTTTATAAGCGTAGTACGCTAAACGAACGTGGTAGAAGCCAGGAATGAAGAGGATGCAACCGATGACTATCACAGGCCAGGTCCTGTCGTGGTACTTCACACTGAAATATGTGTTGGTGAACAAAAGCACACCTACCGTCAGCAAGACAGTTCCCATCACTAACAGTATGATAGCAACAATGATGGACCGATATGGAATCTTTGGTTTCTCGATGGTCTTCCACTAAAGTATTTAAAACAAACATTATGCCAATATTATACAGAATATTTTATTACTATAATACAGTACCTGGTGTATGTTGAATTTTTATGCACAACAGGGAATGCTCCTCAGGGAATGAACAAGGTTGCAAATTTCAGAGGTGCAAGTATGGAAAATGTTTTCCAGGAGAGCTTTTTTAATAATGGTTTTCTTTACGCATCTAATTGGCTCTTCCTGCTACCCTGGAAAAACCTTTGAATTTGTTCGATTTTTTGTTCTATCCCGTTTTTTTTTTCCTGTCTTTGCACAGGGTTTTTCAATTCTTGGATTGTTCCTGCACTTGTTCCAAAGACCATAAGAATGATCAGCCTTGGTTAGAGATGATGATTTTAAATATTAAACTGGTAAATTAACTTTTTTTTGGTTTTCAATAGCATTTACATAAATAATTTTCATCCTACAACCTATAAAATTTATGCAAGTTGGACTGAAAATCCACTGACCGCAGGGTTGTGATCTATGGTCCTATGGTTTGAACTCTCCACAGCCCACTGTACAACAGTACTGTATCATTGCAGCCCTGGTTTGTGTCTAAGTAGCATCAAGCTTTTTATGTAACGTTTTTTTTTACTTCAGAACATAAATTTTTGTAAATGATTTTGTTTTTATTTTATAATTTCAACATCAGTTTTCATTATATGACTGAGAAAAAGTCTGTGTCCGAACCAAGAAGTAAACAAGGGTTTGGACAAAGTCGCTGAGTAAAACCCCTAATGTGGTCAAGAGGAAAGAGTTTATGGTTTATATGGTTGGTTACGATGCCTCCCTCGAATAAATGCCCCATCAAAAACCCTTTACCATTATTTAAATAAGTATAGTATCCTCAGTACAATGTATTGGTTTACATCATAGAAGTGTTTTTGATACTGTTCAATCAGTCATATATAGTGCCGTGAATTCATAGAAAAGTAAATATTTATGAATTTTTAATTACCTGAAGATCAGAGAACTCGCTGTCACTTTGCATGCGTACATACTTCATACTGCTATCAGTTGCGTTCTTCTTTGTCATATCACTTTCGTTTTTCTTAAACAAATCCAGAATGGAATGTTGGTAACCAGGAAAGATGATATTCAATTTATAGTAAAATCTGATGTCCAAGCTAAAAAAGAAAATACAACTACTGCTTTAAGATTAGTAATGAAACCATTTAATTTATGGAGGGTCATATTTGACATGGCCACATTCCATGTTAAATCTTGTACATACAACTACTGCCTGTAGTTTATAGATATGTAGTTGGCCTTAGCTTAGGGCCTAGAGTTAATTATTTTATTTTATTTACGCCGTGGCTATTAAGATATGGTACTGTATCTTAACTTCCATTTGCTAAAGGTACGGTAAATTGCATTATCCAATAAAATGCCGCCACCAGCTTGACAATATCGTTCAAAAATCTCTTGCTGCCTGCTTTCCTGCAGAGTTGTTATAAAAAAGTGACATAATACGTCAAACTCATGGAGCACAAAACAAGTCCACAATTGAGCAACTTGCTAAAAATGAATACAGTAAATAAAATCAAATGAAAATCAACAGAACAATTAATGACAATCTTCTATCACATATTCCTCAAAGGTGCATTTTAAAGACTGTATATAACAATAACAATATGTTGCTTTCATATGAGCATCTTATTAATAGGTCCTTCATGTTATGAGAAAGGATGGTATAATCAACCTGAGCAGTATAATAATAACTAGATTTGAACTCGTCACTGAGGACGAGTTAGGTGATCCGCCGCACTTTGACCCTCGATGAAATGTGCGCGGTGCAGATTGAACAATTTTTAAATGCTGAAAATGGCCTAAAGTATACGCTAATTCAGTTTTTAAAAAAAAGAATTTGGAGCATCTTAAAAGAGTTACTCATGCGTACGTGCACGTCATTTCACACATGCGCATGGTAATGTCACGAAATGTTCACTCATGATATGAGATACATGTATCAACTCTCATTGACAAAACGCCTGTTTGTGAGGGACTTATTATCCTTTATAGTATTTATCATATATAAAAATTCAGTTTTTGAATTCGGATGGCAATATGATGACGTCACAATGTCCGATCAGCCATAATGATCTATAAAATCATATCTACATCTCATGTTATTTCAGAATATGTAATAAAAATTTGGGGTCACCTTTCATCCTAAGGAGCTATAACTGATTAAAAATATTCATGATTTTAAGGATATATAAATTTTGGCGCGCGCGTATGCGCACATTAACACGAGCAAACGGAAAATGAAAGTACTTGGCATTTAACTTTGACATGAAGTGTATGCCCACTTATTATGATTCAAAAATGTTGAATGGTTAAGATGCTATGGGATCATGAATGTTTTGAGGAAAGAAAGATGAGGGGGCCTGATTTTAGCATAATTTCACTGTATATCGGCACAAACGCGCGCAAAGATCACTATGTTCAATGCGTAAGTACGGCATTGCTATTGACCATAAGATGACTGAAAAGAATGGAAAATTGTGAAAACAATGGAACCCAAACTATGTGAAAAAAAGGAATGTCTAGCTTCCGTACGTGCTGCGCGTGTAAAAATGCGCGCGCGTAGTGGGAAATTTAAAAAAAAATTGAAATGCTCAAAATGGCCTGAAACGTGCTGTAATTTAGTCAGAAAGTGATTCCGAGTTATGACGCGCATGCGTAAATTAGGGTACATTGCATTTAACATTGACTTGAAGTTAATGCTCACAATACGATTTCGAAATGGCAATTGGTTAGGCTGATATGATCGATAATATAAATACGCAAACTCACTTTTTGACTAAATTAGAGCACGTTTCAGGCCATTTTGAGCATTTCAAATTTTTTTAAATTTTGCACTACGCGCGCGCATTTTCTACGCACACAGATTTTTACGCGCGCAGCACGTATGGAAGCTAGACATTATGTTTTTTCACATATTTTGTGTTCCTGACATTGTTTTCACAAATTTCCATTCCTTTTTGGTCATCTTATGGCCAATAGCAATGCCGTACGTGCGCATTAAATATAGGTATCTTTGCGCGGATTTGTACTGATATGCAGCGAAAATATGCTAAAATCAGGCCTATTTTTAATCACTTATAGCTCCTTAGGTTGAAAGGTGACCCCCAATTTTTATTACATATTCTGAAAGCACATTAGTTGTAAATATGATTTTATAGATCATAATGGCTGATCGGACATTGTGATGTCATCATATTGGCATCTGAATTCAAAGAAAGTGAATTATAGCTATGACGTCATTTTAGAAAATACGCATTTGAGCGTATCTCGCTTATCCTTGATCGATCGTCTTCCAACTTTGAGTATGTTATAGCTGAGACAATTCTCTTTCATATATTTGACTTCTTTTTACATTTTGATGACGTCATCATGGTCAAAAAATTTGTTTTTTCTGACCCCCCCCCACATCTTTCTTTCCTCAAAACGTTGATGAGCCCTTATCATCTTTACCATTCGTCATTTCTGAATCATATTAAGTGAGCGTAATCTTCAGGTCAAAGTTGATTGTCAGGTACCTTAATTTTCCGTTCGTGCGACTTAACGTGTGCGTACGCGTGCGTCATAACGCGTGCGTCAACCATTATGAATACTTAAAATTTTGCCTACTTTTAATCAGTTATAGCTCCGTAGGATGAAAGGTAACCCCTAATTTTTATTACATATTCTGAAAGCACATGAATCGTAGATATGATTTTATAGATCATTATGTCTGATCGGACATTGTGACGTCATCACATTGCTATCTAATTTTTAAAAAACTGAAATTTTATTTATGACGTCATTATTTTTCAACTTATTTGAATGTATCTTGCTTATTCTTGATCGATTGTCTTCCACCTGTGAGTATGCTATAGCTGAGACAATTCTCTTTCAGAAGTGTCCCTTTATTTTCCATTTTGATGACGTCATCATGGTAAAAAAGAATGCTTTTTTGGAGCCTTCTCATCTTTCTTTCTTAAAAGATGTACACAATTTCAAAATAGAGGGTGGCAGAATGCATTTCGATGCTATCAGACCGATAGTTCGTATACTGTAAAGGGAAAATTTGTGTGCCATTACCAACCAACAGGGGGTTTTAAATTAAACTTGACAAGGTTTAAATTCATGTGCCATTACCATCTTCGGGCACGTCGTATAAGGTATTCGTACTTGTTCGTTAAAATTTTAAAATTGTTAATATCACTTTTCAGATAATTTAAAGCACGTTTCAGGTCATTTTCAGTATTCCAAAACTTTCCATAATTTACGCGCTGTACGCTCATTTCCACACCCACAGCACTTACTGGAGCTGGAAATTACGTTTCGGTTACATGTTTTGGGTTTGTGACACTGTATTAATATCAGTACCGTGCGCAAGGACATTAAGACGTATGTGTACACATTCCTAAGTCATTAAATGCTCAAAATTACTCTTTTTAAAAACTAAATAGAGCATGTTTTAGCATATAATAATTTTCAATCAGCACCGCACATGCTTCGTGAAGGTCTAAGTACGGCGGATCACCAAACTCGTCCTCAGTGACGAGTTCAAATCTAGTTAATTTTATTTTTTCCTGATATAGTGTAAGTAACATTTGACCTGACCTAATGTGAAAGTATACTACATACTTTTGAGTGTTTGTGAGTTTTTATTATCAAGATTAACTTTTTTTTTAAAGAATTCATTATCTCATCATTTAAAAGGGTTACATGAAAAGTTTTGCTTCAATGTTCAAAATTGAATACTCCACAGTTGTGTGACTAATATAGAGTACCACAGTCGTGTCGTCACGATGGAAGGTGGCACTTTCTGTTGTCAACAGACGTTGGTTACCGTTCACAGACTTTCTGGAATAGGCATTTTAAAATCTAATATTTTACCATCAAAATGTACTAAAAACACAAAAGCTCACATTATATTAGTTATCGAACACACATTTAATCATCAATTAAAATTTACAAAGAAAAAGTAAGATAAAACATCTTCATAATTACGTTAGAAATTGGGATCAATGGTGTGTCAGTTAAGAAAATGGCGTCCGGTTGAACTCTTTTTGCAATGATAGCAATGGAGTAGTATCACATGGTATCGTGACGTAACACTGTAGTACTCTATTATAAGAATAGATTTATAAATAAAAATATTTTACACAAAGTTTTAGTTAAGATTATAAATAGTTTAATACCTTCTTTTTGTTTTGTAAGTTTATTTGTATTCTGGATGCACAATCACTTTTTATAATGGGTGCCAAAGATTGCTTCAAAAGTGAACCCAATAAAATTCAAATCAAAATCCAAGACATAACATGCTACCGTGTACCGTGTTCAAATTTGACATTTATTCAAGTTTGACATTTATTATGGTGTGTATTTTTTTAAGTTTTTTTATATGAGCAGGGAGTTGTTAAATAACAACTCCCTACTCAGAGTTATACTTTCACATCAATTAAAATCAAATGTTTATCAGGGAAAAAACTTTGTTATTTATGTTTTAATGTATTTTTGAAAGAATGCGACACGTCGGGATACGCTAGTTCAGCAATAGCGAGCGATTTCACAAGTCTTCATGAACAAACACACCGGTTGCGGCATTTTATTGGAGGATGTAATTTACCCTCCTTTATTTAGCCAACAGAAGATAATATATGATACTATACTAGACAGGGAGTTTTATTTATTACTGCTGTGCTGTACAATATATTAAAGAAGGGTGTAGGCCTAGCCTAGGCTCTGCCTCTATTCTCACCGATTTTATTCATATAGGCTTAGGCCTATAATAATAGTATACACGTCACTACAGAATTTTGCCATTACACAAATATTATACATGTTTTATTTTATTAGTATTACAGTAGAAACTCTCCCTTGAGACACACCTCTCCTATGGAGGCTAGCCCTATGTTTACACACCCAACACACACGTATCAGCCGGTATAAAACTCTATCCAGCCTCCATCCTGAGAAATCAAGCTTAGGACCTAGGCCTAAGCCTAGCTAGGCAGAGCCTAGGCCTTGGCCCTAGGCCCTAAGTAAGGTAGTCCTGGCTAGCTACCGTCTTAACGCTAATTTCGTTTAGTAATCCTTTTGTATATATCTAGCCCTCCTAGAAATTGGACACCAAGGTAAATAAAAATTCACAATTTACCAAAGGAAATAATCATTACTAAAGAGATACATTTTAAAAATCGCTTACATTTTTGTTGTTAGCACAAAATACTGTACACCATCATCGAGAAACAAGATCGATAAAGAATATTCACAAAAACATTAATTGCGCCCTCAAACATTACTCATAAATACGGTCAATCTTGATAGTGCACACATAGTACAGTATAATATATAATGTTTATTTTGGGCTGATGTTATTTTCAGTAATATAATAGCGATATTTGGAAAAACCCATTTATTTTGCAACAAAAGATTTTACATTCTATAGAAATTTTAACAAATAAAAAATTAGGCTTTACAGGCCTAAGCTTCCTAATGTATTTCTGAGTTGGCCCCAAAGCATAATTATTACAGTATTTCTAGTAGGCCTATTAATTTGTAAGAACGGAATTAAAACAAAAGCCGATGATGGTCACAGAGAGTTAGTTTGTACAGGTAAACATTTAAATAAAAGAGAGAAAAAAAATTACAATTTGACCCCCCCCCCCCAAAAAAAGTCACTAGTGGTGTTTTTTTTTTTGTTTTTTTTTTTGTTTGTTTGTTTGTTTTTCTTTTTTTTAAAGATTTTTTAATCAATATTATAAATAACCAAGAATCACTATCAGATCGATTAATGACTAAATGTAGCAGTGCGTTTTTCTCATCATCACCCCACAGTTGGAAAATACAGTACCGTATTCCACAATCCGTGGACACATTTGAGTCACTAATTAAAACCCATATATTCCAGCAATTGTTTGTATAATAATTTATGTCTTTTTCCCCCTTTATATCGGATTGGCCTGCCTGTTTCTTGAGATCACTATCTTGGTCGCCGACTCTGAACACCCGGTCACCTGTGGCAGGGCGAATAATCTACACCTTATTAGATTATTGTCATCATGCTATTTAAAAAAAATTATTATTTGATGTAAAGCGCACATAGGCACTGCGTAATTATTATTAATATTATTATTATTATTATTATTATTATTATTATTATTATTATTATTATTATTATGTTTATTTTACCGACTTTAAGTCGATTTAACTATCCATATTATTCATTATTATTATTATTATTATTATTATTATTATTATTATTATTATTATCATTATTATTATATTATTATTAGGCCTATTATCATTATTAATATTGTTATTATTATTATTATTATTATATTGTTATTATTAATCTAAAATTTGCTACAAGAACGTGAAGCAGTAATGACATAATAATCATTATTGTTGATTTTCGGTATCATTTCAGCTGCTTGAGTTTCTTTCCTATTCTTCCTTCTTCCTTTATTATTTTAGTATATTTTACGTTATTTTTATTCATAAATAAATGATTAATAACATCAAACATTCATTAAGATTATTTTTAAATTACTCTGTATTACGTTTTTAAGGCCTATTATGTATACATATGATTTTTTATCTTGTCAATTAAGTCAGAGGTATGTCCTGGCAGGGAACAAAGGTCAAAAACATTTTTCTTTTTTTTTCAATCATATAGTGGTTCTAGATGTGTATAAGAGACAGATATATATATATATATGTATATTATAATATAAATCATCAAAGCTACATATGCAGTGTTTGGTAAGGGCACGATGGAACATCGTAGGCTACCCTGTACCGTAGCTTTTCAACGAATAAAGTCCTATGAAAAATCATTGTGTAATAAAATGACACATATATACATTTCTTATAATTGAAAATGTTAAATATTTGTCAGCAATTAGCATTTTTTGTATGTTACTACTGACCTTAAATTTTATAACTTTAATTATCAAATTATACGTTGCAAGTGCTTTATCTATATGTCCTCCCTCATATTTATTGCTTGTGCTGTTAATTACGCGTAAGTTAATTTTTTTTTTGTATTTGTACACTCCAGTGGGAAGAAAATATCCAATTGTTGATGTAGATGATTGAGAAATTGAATCCTAATTAATTGCATGTGTAAAAACATTGGTAAAAAAATGTGTTAAAAGGAGATAGAACATACTACTAAAGTGGGATTTAATTTCCAGAAGAACATTCAATAAAAGAAAGAAAAAGTCATGCTCTTGGGCTACACTATAGTGTTGCAAATATGTATGTAATTATTGTCTCTCATAGTTTATCTTTTTCTAAATACAATTTGATTGAGGGGTGGCACCAGGATTTTCCCGACGAGGGCCGAGGTACCCTTTCTGGGATATGTCCCAGACAAGAACAAAGAAATAATAATAATTACATAGGCCTAGTAAAAATGAGTTCATTTCCATTTTGATGCCAAATTGACGTTCCATACAATCGCAAAAAGTCAAGTGACAGAAGTATAAAAATCAAGTGGCGCAGTGCAAAACTAAAGTGGTGGCACACGCATTTGAGTTTGCACTGCGCCACTTTAGTTTTGCACTGCACCACTTTAGTTTTGCACCGCGCCATTTGACTTTTGCACTGCGCCATTTATAATTTGGTTTTTTGGCGTTCCATAGTATCGTGCATCCTTGTTTGGGTATTGTTCTCAGGGAATTCCCCTATTCGTTCACATTGTTTATTCCATGTACAATTTGAGCCGTTTGCACAGTTTTAAACTTATTTCACTGGGTAAAACCAAAATAATTGTCTCCACACTGCTGTCGTGGATTTTTTTTAACACAATTTTTATAACAGTCTTGGATTGAAAAAATGGATGGTGAATATTAAACTTGAATTAACGCATCAGTTATGATATTTTAATCATCTTTCCATAAATTCGACAGCCTCTATCATGCCTGTAGATGGGCAATATTTTTTAGTTTTCTTTCTATGCAAGTTTATTCCAATAAATAACAAAATTACAAGACGTTCTCATCCGGTGCAATATACTAACAATAAATAATAAATATCACTTGTTAATGTAAAAAATCAGAGCCAAGTTGCTGTTTATTAGAGGCTGACTTTGCACTTTGCATAACAAGTGATTTTACAATAATTTATAAGTTGTGCAAACGGCCGAAATTGTAAATACTGTAATTGTTTAGTATGTAATCGGCCAACTGAACTGCAATGAGGTATTTGTTCTGTAGATTTATTTCGTCATTGGAATCAACGCGACTGAGAACTTCAGTTAGAGTAGTAATGATGGCATCTCAGCGTCCAAGTTCAGACCTTGCAACGTTTCGTGAATATTTCCGGAAAGCTAAATACATCGTTTTCATGACAGGTGCAGGCTGTAGCGCCGAGAGCGGTATTCCAACGTTTCGAGGAGCAGGGGGACTGTGGAGAACATACCAAGCTCAAGTAAACTTACCTATATATTTGACCAGGCTCTAGGATGTACTGTTTGAGGCCTTTTATGCCTAGGCCTGTTCCTCAGGGGACCATAGTGTGACCATGAATAAGTGCCGTCACATTGGGGAGGGGATGGGTTGAGATGGGGTGCGGTGGGAAGGGGATGAGTCACTTCCTGCTGGCCATAATATGACTCAACAAAAAGAAAACAAAAATTCTGTAGAATAATATGGCTGTCTCTTATACACAGCGCTTAAAATCTGTCTCTTATACACATCATCACAATACATGCAGACATGTGGATAACAGCTTCCTCGATCTCCGAGAACCAATAACATTATAATACTGTATATGCATCTGATGTTCTCAGAAATTGTATAGATTTTATTATTTCAAAATGTCTGAAAGCGAGCGCTTTTCCGGCCTCCAGCGCCTGTCGTTTATAGACTGATAACTGTATCATCACTGTTCATTAGCCAAATGATCTGAAGTTTGAAAAGTGCCTTTGTAGGAAATATTGCTCTGGTCGATTTTATTGTCAAGAAATGATAACTTGCATAACATTGAAACATTCATTAGACATTTCCAAGAATTTTTTATGTTCCAGAAATGTACAATTAACAAACTGCTGCCATCTGTTCCGGTACTATTGGCAAATATCTTTTTATTCATACCAGTTGGCATTGCAATTTTGCAATGATTCGCTGGATTTACGAGACACAATCTCTGACATAACAAAAATCTAGAAGTTGCTGCTGATCGCACCACCTGATTTGAGAGAATACACCCGCCTTACAGCTAATCAAGTACAGCCTTTCAACAGTCTAACCGGCCTTGTGGTGCAGGGAAAACAGACTTTAAAAGATGGTGATGATGATGAGGATGATGATGATGATAATGAAGAAAGATCTTATTAATATTATATATAGTTTTTGTACTGTTTTGCACAGGATCTAGCTAGCCCTACTGCATTTGCGGCAAATCCCTCTCTTGTGTGGGAGTTTTATAGTCATCGACGTGAGGTAGCTGCCTCCAAAGAACCAAACAAGGCACACATTGTGAGTAAATAAGGCAATCTTTCTTAAAGATGTATTGTCCTGGGCATAAAATACCAAAAATATCTTTTTTTGAAATTAACTTGCTCATTTTGAAATAACAGAAATTATCAATTTGAACATTAGTGTACGTACTTAAAAACTTGTTCACCCATAATTTTAGTGAAAAAAAGATAGCATGAAGTGTTTCTTTATTTCTTTATTATCATTTTCCAATATAAAAATCAGGGTACAGGTTTTTTTTCTTTAATTCAATAATTTCTATGCTCAAGTTAATTAATTGGTATGTTACTGCAGAATGAGAAAGTTAATTTCAAAATTTTGTCTTTTTTTTGTCATTTTCAGTGGGAAAAATTTTTCAGCCATGTTTGCACTGGAATAATTTTGACCAAGAATCTGATCAAAATCTAATACTTGTACATTAATACAGAAAGAAGGAATTTTTTTCATTGAATATTTTTTTGTTCACAGGCTATAGCAGAGTGTGAGCAACGACTTGCTAAACAAGGACGCTCAGTGGTTGTTATCACTCAGAATATTGATGAACTCCACCGTCGAGCAGGTTCCAAAAAAGTCCTTGAGCTTCATGGTAAGTTTTCAATCACTGTCAGTAAAACAAGCTGTTGTAGAGGAGTAATCAGTTGCAGTGTCAGCATCTGAAATCTGGGAGGAGGGGGAAGTGAGAAAGTGAGGAGGCATGTAACATTTCGGGGGGTGGGGCAATATTTTTTTCCATAGCAGACTGGAGATACAATTACAATTTATCACAACACACAATAACGTGTAACACTTCTGTCCATGTGCTTGTTATTTTTATTCATATGCTCAGTATATTTATTACAAATGTAAAAAGTTTCTTAAATGCATAACATTCAAGTGGCCAGTGGCCTTGAAATGACAGACAGACCGACGGGAGCAATTAATGTTGTTGGCTTTGCCTTAAGGCATGAATGTGTTTGAATTTAAGAGAAATTTTTAAAAGCTACGCTTTGTTTTTATAAGAACCAGTAAAATTTTGCCAGGCTCAGTGTTTTTTTGTTTTTTTTTTGCTGATTTCATGTTTAGAATGTTCTTAATTTGTTCTTAGTGTTACACACTTTACAAAAGTTGAAAATTATTGTACAGATCTGTACTGTATTCGGTATTACATAGTAACTCCTACTGCAAATAAGGTATGGATAAGATGTTGGGTTTCCTATTTATTTATTTATTTTTTTATAAAAGCTCATTTGACATTTTACCAGCCTCAATTTGTTCTTATTTTGTTCTTAATTTTTTGGCGGTTTAATAATAATAATAATAATAATAATTCCAGCCTCAATGTTCTTATACAATGTGTTCTTATAAAAAAAAAAGTAATTAAGTACCTGCACCGCTCGCCGTGAGTGCTATCAATTTTACTCTTGATTTTTTACCAGGAACTCTGTACAAAACAAGGTGTACTAAGTGCGGGATTGTTGTTGATAATTACACCAATCCAATAGTCCCAGCACTTGCTGGTAAAGGGTAAGTATTTGTAAATAAAATACAGCTTAAAAAAAGAAGAGTACAATTAGGTAATAAAGGATCATTTCACCTACTAATACTGATGATTGTACAGGTAAATGAAAAATGAAAAATTTATTTTTAACACTGTTGTGGAAAAAAATGGGAAATTAAAAAAATTGTTTTTATTTATATTCATTATGTTCAAATGCTCCTATCAAATCTACAAAAAAATAATATTTCTTCTTCAAAATTAAATAAATATAAGTATTTATTTTGTTTACTTAACTGCTTTGGCTACCAGTTTTTAGACTGACATTTCATGTTTTTTAATGACTAGTTTACCAGATCCAAATGTGATGGATGCTAGGATTCCAGTTGAGGAGTTACCAAAGTAAGTCATTTGAAAATAAAAAATATACACTAAATTTCTCTCTATAAAGATCAAATAAAATACCAACTTCAAATAGAATAAACACATCTTTCACTTTTATGATACCAACTTTTTTTACTTTAAAAATCCTTAAAATATTATTACTAGCCTTTTATATACAATTGTAAAATGTAAATGTCCTTTGGAGGAGGGGATAAAGCCCCATCAGACAGGCCAAGCCCCTTCCCTGCTGGGCCACTACCTGTTTCAACAAAAACAACACATGCTAACACGCTAAAAATTGCCCAAATTAGGAGCGCTTAAAATTGCCCTAAATTTCACAGTTTTTCTAGGTTCTAGGGGATTAGCTCATTTTGTCCCTAGACACAGCTTGTCATCTCCCCACTTGGACTGCTTAGCCCCTCTGCAAATCCTAGCACCACCACTGATCATTTCCTTACCAGCTTTTCCGTACATTACTATGGAAATTTAATGATGATTGATGATGAGGAGGTGCCTCATACTGAAACCACAAAATTCCCGCTGTTGGGCTAAGCGTCTGTCCACAAATGTATCTATGGGTTTTCTCTTGCCTATTTATGTAGCTCTCTTGACCAACGTATATAATATAAAGTTAATAATAATAATAAAATTGTTTTTTTTAAAATAAAGAAGAGGTAGATTTGAACAGCATTAGTACACTCGATTAACTTTACACATAATGTGTGCACCTTTACCGCTCTGCTACACTTCTCCTGATAAGTATGTACAGCTGGTAATATTACACCCCTATAATACAACAACCTGCGGATTGAGCAAACCGACTGCATACATAGATATGGCGCAACATGGCGAGGGTTTGTAATCTCAGATTATCTAGTTGGTATTGTTTTTACTACTACTGTATTGATATTATGGTGATAGCTTTTGTTGTAATTATTTATTTTTTAGGTGTTCTGAATGTGGTGCTCTCACTAGACCGCATGTTGTCTGGTTTTCTGAGGCACTGTTTCCTGATGTTCTAGGTGAGGTTGATAAACATCTAGAAAAATGTGACTTATACTTAGTGGTAGGTAACCTCCTTTTGCATGATAATTATTGTATCTTAATTCCTTGCAACGAAACAGCAAGGGATAGTTTCCACCATAGTTTAAGACTTATGTAAAGTGTATAGAGGGATCTGTGATCTATTAGGCGCTATATAAATGTGGTTTTATTATTGTTATTATTATTATTTTTCAGAGGTATCTGTTTTTAGAATGTAACGGCAGACACCTTGTATCACAACTTTTAAGAGTTAACTTGTAGTTTTTTCCCTTATGGAAATTTATATATAATTGATCATTTAATATATATTTATGCAATTTGTATTTTGATGTGTCTGTTTGATTTTGTGATGTTTTGAATGCATTTTATCTCTCCTTTTCGGAGGTTTTCTGAAATAAATTGAAATTGAAAAATTGAAATATATATGTATATATATATACTGTCTCTTATACCCATCTAGAT